>NW_023270268.1:94096976-94230184 GCF_011800145.1 Mirounga leonina | reverse complement strand
GGAAGGAAGGAAGGAAGGAAGGAAGGAAGGAAGGAAGGAAGGAAGGAAGGAAGGAAGGAAGCTCCTCCCTACTTATCATCTCCCTCGGCTCCCTTACTATTTTCCTGTTCTCTTTCATACCCTAACTTCCTCATCTTTTATTCATCTTTTTTTTAAAAGATTTTATTTATTCATTTGACAGAGCAAGAAAGTACAAGCAGAGGGAGCAGGAGGGACAGAGGGAGAGGGAAAAGCACACTCCCCGCTGAGCTGGGAGCCTGATGGGGACTCAATCCCAGGACCCTGAGATCATGACCTTAGCTAAAGGCAGACTCTTTACTGACTGAGCCACCCAGGCACCACTCATCTTTTTGCTCACTCTAATCTGGTTTCCAACTTCATATTTCAACAAACTTTTTTTTTTCCTTCTAATAACTTCCATGTTCCATATTCTAAGAATAAGTTCTTATTCTATCATAGTCAGCATTCCACACAATAGATTATACTCTCCCTCCTCAAATACTCTCTCCTCTAGACTTCTGTGATGGTACACACCCCCCTGGTGTCTTTCCAGCTCATTGTTCTTTTATTCTCAGACATCTTTGCTGACTTCTCCTCCATCAGACTTAAAAATATGAAGTATTTCAGTATTCCTCCCAAGCCCATTTTTTCTATCAACACTTCTCCCTGCTGATCTCATCCAGACTTATGTCTTTAAATGTCATGTCTATCCTGAATATTCCCAAATTATAACTCCAACCCAGATTTATCCTGTGAGCTCTGAACTGCCTATGTATATCTGTACTTGAATTTTTACCAGGAATCCTCAGTCTTAATATGCTTACCTTGGGGTTCTTAATTCCTCATTCCATCTTTAAAATAGAAGATCTAAAGAGAGAAATGGATAAGTTAAGGGACCAGAGGGTAAAATGAGATCAAAATAAGATAGTTGGAGTAAGGAAATAAGAAAGTTGAAGGTTGTGGTTGTGGTTAGGAAATGGAGTTTTGAAATGTAATATTTAAGAAATGAACATTTTAAGAGATGACGAATTTGAATCCATTATTAATGTGAGTACTGAGAACTGCAGTGAGGTTGAATTGAAACTTATAAGAGTCAAAAAAGCCAAAAAATTAGGAAATTAGAATGTTGCACTGACCAGCCACATGGAACCTTAAAAAAAAAACAACATAGGATGATGACAGGATTTAGGTGGAGCAATGAGAAATAAACTAGCTGGAAGGATAGAGACCAAGAATAGTAGAAAATAGATAGATGGCATGAGAACTGAAGGGAGATCTGTTTTGTTTTGTTTTGAGATCAGAGAATATTGGTTGAGAATAAACAATAACCATCAAAGATAATCTAAATCCACGGGCAAAATGATCATTCTCTACTTCTTATAGGGTTTCCTGTGTAAGCAATATCCTTGGGAGTGAATCAGGCTTTAATTAGAGCAAGTGGTGAAGGGAAGGAGTTGAGTATGTTTGAAAATTAAATTATCATTGGTTTAACATTCCAGAACACAAAGAGGAACATGTTGACAGGAATAGAAAGATGAATTCGGAATAGACAGCAATAGAAAGAGAGGAAGTAGATGGTTAGAACAAGAATAAAAGTATGGGAGAGAGCGGATGACATAAGGACGTGGCCATCCTTCATTAACGATGGCAAGGCTATGAGAAAAAGTACATTAAATTCACTTAAAGTTTACAAATGGAACTTCAAGTTTACTGTCTCCTCTGATGTAGGTACAGGACTTTCTAATGGCTGTGTGACTAAGGTGCTCAGACCTCAGCAATGAAATTTGTGTCATTAATCTATTTTCTTACTGAACTTTATAAAATATTTTAAACAATAAATACATGGGGTAGATAAATATGGTAGATTCTATCCTTAGTTTATTTTCCTTAGTGGACACAATCTCTCTCATGATATTAGTAGTCAAATAAACTCTTGGGAACTATAGATGGAAAGGACATATATCGCATGTGTGACACTTAATCCATTATTTGTCATCTGGAGTATCATTCAAACTGGTTTGCTAAATGCATCAAGAAATTCTCATTCTATCCCCATATCATTTCCTTTTAAATAATCAATGTAAAAATATAATTAAGCATTTATGCAGTTGACTAGGAACATATGAAATACCTTTCACATGAATTTGAAAATTCTTAGAATTTATTTGAGAATGTAATTTTATGAAGATTAAATTGAGTTAATGCTTCTAAGTATATCCAGTGAGTTAATTCTCTCTAGAATGGAATAAAAGAGATGAAATATTTTTATATAATGTAGAGGCTTCTGAGATTTCTTCTTGGGTGCCATTACTTAAAGTTCTTTCACCATCTCACAAATCTAAGCAACCTGATTATGTGATGTCTAAGCTCAGCTCTCTAGCATCTCATCCTCCATCTCTTGATTCTTCAGCTCTTTTCCCAAAGACATATGATTCCCTGTTCTCCAAGATCTTTAGAATATGGAGCTGTCTTTGAATTGTTAACTTCCTTTATTACGGCCCCTAACACCATAGATTTGTTTTGCCTGTTTTTGAGCTTTGTGCAAATGAAATTATATGGGTTTTATTCACATTATTGAGTGTTGTAATTTTGGTGAGAAATATAAATTTAGAAATGTAAGAATATCCTAGACAATTTCACTAGGAAAAATGCCTCCAAAATGGCCATTTTGTTTTCGTGCAATGAAGATTTTTCAAATGAAAACTGATTATCAGTGCATTAGGAGAAGAGGAATATTATATTAGTTAGGATACAGGTTATACATTGATAAGTACAACAGCATTTGTTTCTTTCTCACATTAAAGTTCAGGTAGATGATTTGGGTATGGTATGGTGGTTTGACAGTGTTGGGTCTTGTCAGTCTTCAATTCTCAAAGTGTGGCTTCCATCTCATGGTCCAAGATGTTCTTTATGTCCCATCATTATAAACATATTCAGTCAGGAAGAAGGAGAAGGGAAGGGCATTGTCTCTTCCTTTTATGGAAACAGCCCATAGTATCCAAAATCTATAAAGAACTTATTAAACTCAACACCCAAAGAACAAATGATCCAATCAAGAAATGGGCAGAAAACATGCACAGACATTTTTCCAAAGAAGACATCCAAATGGTCAACAGACACATGAAAAAGTGCTCAATATCGCTAGGCATCAGGGAAATCCAAATCAAAACCTCAGTGAGATACCACCTAACACCAGTCAGAATGGCGACAATTAACAAGTCAGGAAATGACAGATGTTGGTGGGAATGCGGAGAAAGGGGAACCCTCCTACGCTGTTGGTGGGAATGCAAGGTGTTGCAGCCACTCTGGAAAACAGTACGGAGGGTCCTCAGAAAGTTGAAAATAGAGCTACCCTACAACCCAGCAATTGCACTCCTGGGTATTTACCCCAAAGATACAAATGTAGGGATCTGAAGGGGTACGTGCACCCCGATGTTTATAGCAGCAATGTCCACAATAGCCAAACTGTGGAAAGAGCCAACATGTCCATTGACAGATGAATGGATAAAGAAGATGTGGTATATATATACAATGGAATATTATGCAGCCATCAAAAGGAATGAAATCTGGCCATTTGCAATGATGTGGATGGAACTGGAAGGTATTATGCTGAGTGAAATAAGGCAATCAGAGAAAGACAAGTATCATATGACCTCACTGATATGAGGAATTCTTAATCTCAGGAAACAAACTGAGAGTTGCTGGAGTGGTGGGGGTTGGGAGGGATGGGGTGGCTGGGTGATAGACATTGGGGAGGTTATGTGCTATGGTGAGCGCTGTGAATTGTGCAAGACTGTTGAATCACAGATCTGTACCTCTGAAACAAATAATACATTATATGTTAAAAAAAAAAAGAAGAAGAAGATAGCAGGAAGGGAAAAATGGGGGGGGGGAATTGGAGGGGGAGATGAACCATGAGAGATGATGGACTCTGAGAAACAAACTGAGGGTTCTAGAGGGGAGGGGGGTGGGGGGATGGGTTAGCCTGGTGATGGGTATTAAAGAGGGCATGTACTAAATGGAGCACTGGGTGTTATACGCAAACAATGAATCATGGAACACTACATCAAAAACTAATGATGTAATGTATGGTGATTAACATAACATAATAATAAAAAATAATAATAATAATAAAAGAAACAGCCCAAAACTTGAATACAACATTCCTACTTACATTCTATTAGACAGAACTAAGTCACTGGGCCATACTTTTCTGAAAGGAAGGCTTGGAAATGTATTCTTTATCTGGGTGGCCACATAACCAGTGAAAAACCCTATTACTTCAAAAGAAGGGAAGACTAGACAGCGAAAAACAACTAGCAGTTAATGCTACACATAACCATTTTTTGCTCTAAAGAATGGTTGGATTTGTCCTATGGTATCTTATAAAAACCATATTAGTGTGCAATTGATACAAATGCATATTTTGTACAATTAATATAATTGACAATTATGTACTTATTTTATGTGCTCACTTGTTTAATGTCTACCTCTTTGACTAGACTCTAAACTCCAAGAGTGTAGGAATCATGTCTGCTTTTTAACCATTTTGTAATCTTCTTTCTACCACAAACAGTTATTTGTTAAAGAAATGAATACGAGACAGATTCCACATTGAATAATGTTGACTCATAGCTTCTTCACCAGGATCCAAGGATTACCAAAGTTGGTGATTATTGAAAGGAATCAAAACAGTAAAATTAGTTTCCTAATAAAGTTTTTGCCCTCTGAGATCTATAGCTGACCAAGAGTTCCGGACCCATGGTGGGCTCAGAGGAAAGGCAGATTCGTCAGATCATAAGGAAGCTTGTGACTTAGTCACCCTCCCCTCACTCATGTGAAGCTTGGTTCCTGTGTCCTGTTCCTACTGCACTCTTATTTCTAATTTCAGATTCCCTTTTCAACTGAATACACTCATGTGCTTATGTGTCAACTCCTAAAAGTAGAAATATTTCTGTCTGCAAGCCACAGTGTTTTATAAGTATGAGTTCTCCTTCAAAGAAGAAAGTAAGGCAGTAGTTTTGTGCACACTGGAATTGTTTCTTTAAAAAGATGTCTTAAAACAGTCAAGCATCTAAGCTCAAAGTGAGTAATATAGGTAGGGTCATATTTTGTAATAATTTTGTCACAATTTTCCAAGAA
Source organism: Mirounga leonina (assembly GCF_011800145.1). NCBI lineage: Eukaryota > Metazoa > Chordata > Mammalia > Carnivora > Phocidae > Mirounga > Mirounga leonina. The sequence goes on along the minus strand of NW_023270268.1, from coordinate 94,225,042 downwards.
ATATATCAAGTGTTCCCTGTATGGGTGAGGAAACCCATATGAGAATACTGCCTAGTATGTTCACTTCCATTACTTCTAGTCACAGGATTCTCTGGTTTAACTTAGAAATCATTCTTTCATACATTCAGACAGAGACTAAAGCACTGCCAAATGGAAGAGAGCAAGAGTAAAGAATGGAAGGATAACTGTCTTGCTACATGCCATTGGCCAGGGTCAGACCAAGTCCATTTGTATACAGGGACACCTCACCTGTTCCTCAACCATTTCAGTGCTGTGTGACTTGGGGAGGTGAAGCCGTAGGACTCTAGGAAGCTATAATTAGGCAATGTTTCAGCCACTGTTTTGTTTTATTTTTTGATCTAGATATTTTCCTATTCTGCTTCAAGGTCTATGAAACTGAGTGCATTTCCTAGTCCCCAGCATCGATTTGATCCCCATTCTGAGAGCCCAGGTAAGATGGCAGAAGCACTTCATATCCATAGCCACAGCCCACAGCTGGCAGCTTGGTTCCTGGACCCATAATCATGCCAATCAGTGCTTCCTACACAAAACCTTTTCAACAACCCCAGAGCCAAAGGCCCCAGTTGATACCACCAGATTTCTCTTTCAACTCAAATCTTACAATTAGGCAGCTTTGTGTTTTTTCTACACTTATGCATTATGATGGTTATTTAGGTTGTGTGCAATAGTCTCCAAGAATATGCTTCTCCAATCCATGGAGATTCCTCCTACTCAGCAATGTTGCTAAAAAATGCAGAGACATTCAATGAAGGTCACAAGCAATGCTGGTCGTTAAGGCAACAGGCAAATGGTTTATTTTTCTCCAGCTCTCCACTGGAAGAAAGCACAATATAGAAACCTCCATGGAGCTTCCTGCTCTGTCCTGCCGTTATAGCCTGGTCCCTCATCCTGATATACAAAAAATCCAAGCATTTTCCTCATGTAGCTGTGCCTTCAGAGTAATTGTGTTATCAAACCTACCTATAATAAGACACATAACCCCACCAACTTGATATGGTTTAAAAAGTCTCACTAAAAGGAAGTGGTCATTTCTGTTGAAACTGCAAAAATAGAAGTCTTATTGTAGTATCTGGCAGCTATACAATAAATGGGTAAGAACATTTTAGAAATAAGTAAAAGCTGTGATCATCTTTTTCCCTATACAAAGCAGTTCTCAAAAGCACCAAATACCCAGTAGTCAAAATGAAAATAAAAACTCAGAATTGAATATGAAATTATAAATCTCTCACCCTTGATTGAAGAATGACACTTAAAGTTTTAACACAGGAAGTATCATGGCATCCATATTTCGACACTATGGGGATGGGCTAGAGGGAGAGAGGGAAGGATTTGTATTTATTTTGCATTCCAATAAAAAAAAATTAAGGTTTTTTTGTAGCAAGGTAGAAATATGGATAAGAAGGAATGATGAAAGTTTGCTGGGGATCTTTAGGGAGAAGTAAGCAAAAACAAGTTATTCCTGAGATGTTAAGTAATGTAGACAACCGGCATTTTGCAGAATATTGTACAGTGTAAACATCCACAAGAATCAATAGAAAACAATTCCACTTGAACTTTCAGCATTTGAAGACACAATGTTTAAGAATTTTCTTCAAATCATTAAAAGAAGGCCCTTAAGTAGAATGAGTCCATCCCAGTATGTAAAGACAGGACATATAGGAGGGTATCAGAAGACTCCATGTTGGGCCAGAATAGATTACTCTTTCAGATATGCTAATGAACAGTCCTCTCTCCAACTTTCATAAACCCACTGCCTGATTTTCATATTTTAGTGCTCAAATAATCCAGTATTGAATTTTCAATCCAAATAACATTGGCTCAGAACCTATTCTATCATGTATGGGAAGTTCCACTGATGTTCTTCACCATTCCCATGAATCCATGGACCTGCTCTTCTCATGATCATAACCCTCTACCCCATGTCCTGCTTTCTCAGTCTCTTGCTTGTTTTGCTTCCTTTGACTCTTCTTATCTCTTTGTCCCACAGAGACTTAACCATGGAACATAGACCCTTTTCCATGACACCTAAGACTTCACTTTCACAAGGTAGTAAGATATTAGACCCAGGGGTAGCAACTGAGGTGGGAGAAGATGTCACTTTGCTACACATTACAGCATATAACTTAATTCTAAAATGCTTCTTAGGTAATAACCACTACGTTGAATTTCTCACTGGTTATCATTCTAAACTCCTTTGACCTTACCATGTAGCTGAGTTCCTAAACCTACCTTTCAAATTTCCCTCACATATTCCCATTTCATGTCCACAGAGAAGTAAAATAGGAAAATAGCAATGACTACAAAGTTGCTAATAATGTCTGGGTGGCCATGTGGTGCCAGGATGGTCCTATAGTTTATACTTTAGCTGCACCTGTTGAAGACAGAGAAACCTGACAAGCACAGAGGCAGAAACTGTCCATGTCAGGACTCATACCAACACTGGAAGTACAAGTTGTCTTTCTGCATCCTTGATCTGTCCTGTCTTGGAAATTTGGCACTCAGACTTAAGAGCATCTGTGAACTTTTAAAATAACTCTTGCCCTTTTTTCTGGAGTAGATAATAAAAGGCCAATTCTGACTATGCTCATGTACACTATTATGGACTCAGAAATTAAATAAACTATCTTTAAAAATCCTTCTGACAGAGTTGATCCTCTCAAGAGTTTAGTAAGTAGATAGAGGTGATGTAAAGTGCTTCCAAGAATATGGAAATCGGTTTATCCACTGAGAGTGAAATTAGTAAGAAGCAACACAGACTGGAAGAGATTAGTCATCTGTAGAAGTGCCAGAGAGAGTTTATAAAATGTGAAGCTAAGCAGATTTGGAAATGCTCAAGTTTAAGTAAGATGACTTGGGCAAAAGCTTACAGAAGCAGGACTGGAAAATGAAAGGTGAAACTCAATCACATTATTTAACCAACCTGAAGAACAGGAAAGAATGGTTTGCATAGGTTCATAAAGGAAGCCAAAGGGCAAGGAAATGATGTCAGTGTATCTTCAGCATTATCCAGGCCAGAGAGTTCTTTGGTGAGCAAATATGGATCTCTTGTTGGCACATTTATGTCTTCTGATGGAATGGAGTACGGATTATACCAGTATATCTTGACGTATTTCACCACTAAGAAAATCTACCTAAATTGCATTGCTCTTGATCAGTGCTCAGCAAGCAACCTTCTGATGATAATATCTGGTTTCCCATGTAGATATTCTAACAGAAGAGGAAATACAGGGGCAAGCTGACATGAATTTTTGGTCAGCTTGGCACTTCCATTAACTTCTCTATGCCTTAATTTCCACTTCTATAAAGTGGAGTTAATAACAGTGTGTGAACGAATTAAATTAATTAATACATGTAAAGTATTTAGAGCAGTGCTAGAAATACACTTGAATTCCAAATTAAATATTAAATCTTATCACTGCTGATAAGAAGCTGAGTTAGAAACAAGGGAGTTAGTCCCCAAGACTTGATAACCTTTGAGTAGGTTGGCAAAGTCAAGTACGAATAATGTTGGGGACCTGAGAGAGTAACCTTTGCAAGTTACTTCCACTTTGTGAAGACCTGAGCCAAGCTGTCTCCTTCTTATTTCTGTTTCTCTTCTATATACCTTCAAAAGAATATGTAGTTTGTAGGATGCTATATTGTTTTTAAAAGGTGGGGCACATTCTTTCTACAGCCAGGTTTGGTACTCAAAGTATATATGACATTTATCCTGAATAATTTTTCATTTCAAGTGAGATTAAAATGAGTTGGGGGGAACCACAGATTAAGAGTCAGCAAACTTTCTGTCCAGGGATAGACAGATAGTAATTTGAGCATTGTGGACAATACAATCTTCATCACAACTACTCAACACTAAAGTCTTATCATGAAATCAGCCACAGAAAACATGTAAACTAATGAGTATAGTTGTGTGTCAATAAACCTTTATTTATAAAAGCAGGTTGTAAGCTGTAGCTGGTTCACAGGCTATCATTTACTGACCCAAAGAAATGAAGAAATGTTATTAATTAAGCACAAAGAAACTGAAATGACCTCGAACTTGATTCAGACAAAACAACTGTGATTATCTACCTACCTATGTACAAATTAGAGGAATGTGAATACTAATGAATATTTAATATTCATTATTCACACTAATTTACAGATTGACAGTAGTATTGTGGTTATGTTTTAAAACATTCCTATCTTTTAGAGGTGCCTGTGTGGCTCAGTCGGTTAAGTCCAACTCTTGATTTTGGCTCAGGTCATGATCTCAGGATTGTGAGACTGAGCCCTGTGACAGGCTCCACACTGGGCATGGAGCCTGCTAAAGATTCTCTCTCTCTCTCTCTCCCCCTTGCCCCTCTAAAAAATAAAAATAAAAATAAAAAAATAAAAACATATCTATCTTTTAGAGATATGTACTAAACTATCTCCAGATGAAGTGATATGATGAAGATTTACTTCAAAATTAGTAGAAGAGAGATGGGGTGGGAATATATATGAAACAAAATTACTCATGAATTGGTAATTATTGAAATTTGTTGATAATAATGCAGTGTTCTTTATAACATTCCATCTACTTTTTAATATGTTTGAAATTTTCTATAACAAAATGTTTATTTGGGGTTAAAAATACATAATGCAGACTTTCTCCCTCTCTCCCTCTCTCTCTCTCACACACACACATACAACCATGGAATAAGATGCAGGCTGACAGCTCAAAGAAAGGAGGGAAAATATTTCAATATAGAGCTAAAGGGATGGAGTATATGACATAGGATGCCTTGGGTTGACTTCAAAATTATTATTATCTTAAATGATGTAAAATTATAGTTTAATGAGAGGTGCAGTGGAATATAATTCTGCGAAAAATGAAGATTCTGATCATAGGTCCACTACTTTCTAATTCAGGAGAAAAGGAATCAACAGAAGATAGGACAAATAGGCATAATTTCTCCTCAGAGACCTTCAGTATTGGAATAAAGCCCGTGTAAGGAAAACCAACAGTGGCAGTTGGGTGTGGGATCTACATGTTACTATGGTTTACAAAGCAAAACTCCAGGCCTTTCCACATACTGTTCTCTCACTCTAGAATATTTTCCTTCACTCGCCATCATCAGTTTAAGACTTGTTCAAATGTCACCTCTAGGCAGAGTTTTACTCCCTAATGCTCTGACTGCATTTATCAGTCATATTTGGTGGTATCACAATTTATCTGTTTACTCGTCTATTATCTTACTCCAACTATGTTCATAACCTTTTAAAACAGAGACAGCATCTTCTTGGTATCCTGAGTAGCCTGCATAAGGCCTGATCCATTACCAATTACCAAAAAAATATCTTTTTTTTTTAAAGATTTTATTCATTTATTTGAGAGAGAATGAGCTAGAGAGAGCATGAGAGGGGGGAGGGTCAGAGGGAGAAGCAGACTCCCTGCTGAGCAGGGAGCCCGATGCGGGACTCGATCCCGGGACTCCAGGATCATGACCTGAGCCGAAGGCCGTCGCTTAACCAACTGAGCCACCCAGGCGCCCACCAAAAAATATCTTGAATGACTCCATAGTTATTGGCAGAAGGGAAGCAGTACTAAGCACTGTTGATCCTGTACATATCCAAAGGGTCACACTTGGTCCTCAACAGGTTGCACTAGACTCTTCCCTTTTGCCTGCAAAGGTATACCTGCCAGACCAGTATAATGTTACCTCTGTCATTAAATCTTTCCCAACCATCTTTTATCTCTTCCTTGCAATATCAATATTCTCTTGGCAGTGTGTGTGTATGTGTGTGTGTGCGTGTGCATGTGCGTGTGTTTGTGTTCTAACATAGTAATTTTAAAACACTACTAGTTGAGGATATTCCTCTTGCCTTCACTAAATTCTGATCTGTGGAGAGTAGGGGCTGTGGTTAACACAGTATCTTATGTGGTATTAATTTTCAGTAAACATGTTTCAGTGAATGCAGGAATGAGTTGGATTGCTTTAACTGTACACCTTAAGCTTCAAGTTGGTGTCAAGAGTTTCCAGCAAACCTTTTAATCAATTTGTTCAGTCTATTTTCTAGGACCTGTCTGACCTGAAAAAAAGTCCCTTTAAGAGGCTTCTCTCCACTTTCAAGACATATCAATTTACTAGTTAATTTCTTCCTTTCCTACTTTCTCAAAAATAATAAAATGATTCCACTGTCCCTCCACAGATTTCCCATGCTTCCTAACTTTCTGCTTTTCTAATAATTAGTACTTTATAATTCCTTCTCTCTACTTTTGTCCCCTGAGCATAACTCTGTACTTGTCACCTCAGCCTTGGATAAAAAGCCAGTCCATCATGACCCAGTACATACGTTTATATTCCTAAAGTCAAATGTGCCTTATTATTACACTTGCCAAAAGCAGATATGTAAGAGCAAATTCATTTGAACAAAAAAATGCTTTTCTTTTCCTGGTGCCAATAAAGATATTTTTGTTTTTAACTGCCTCCATCCCCACAGTTTACCTTCCTTGTCTCTACTAGTTATTTTTATGTTCCAGGATTTCTGCAACATTTTCCTATCAAATTTCTCCTCAAATAGTTTGTTGCTTTTCAGGTTTGGATTCTTGCCTTTTTAAGTCTGGGGAAGAAAACTGCTAATGTCTGAAGTTCAACTTTGTAATTTTTACAGTCTAAGGGTGGTGCTTTTTTCTTGATGAAAGAAGAAGGAGAAGGAGAAGGAAGAAGAAGAAGAAGAAGAAGAAGAAGAAGAAGAAGAAGAAGAAGAAGGAGACAACGACAAAAAGAGGAAGCAAGCAATTGCTAGATGCAGCAGCACAGAGTCACGCTGCCAGTAAATTACCTGATAGCTGGGACAGTAAATTACCAATGAGTTTCACTGCCAGTTATTTATCCCCTGATCTATTCTGTCATAGCACACAGTGGTGTTAGTTGGGTCCAAACCACTAGGTAATAAAATTTAGGGGCTCTAAGACACTCCTGCATGGTTGCACAAATGAGAGCTTTGCAAAAGCTTTGGCAGGAAGAATGTGACTTCTGAGATTGAATACAGTTGAGATGCAACATACCATTACAATCGATAGTATAACTTCAAGCAGGGCTCATTTTAGACTTTAAGGAGAGACTTTAAGGAGAGACTTTTAGAAGCACGGAGTTAGAAGTCAGGCTGCCTGGATTGAAAAGCCAGTTCTGCGACTTAGTCGACATGAGCCAGTTACTTAAAAGATCCACGCTCAGTTTCCACATCTGTGAAATGGGGCAATGAAAGTATGGGTCCTATGAAGTTATTGTGAAGATCAATTCAGTTAATATAAGTAAAACACTTACGATAAAGCCTGGCACATAGTAAATGTTAGCTATTGTTCCTATATAATTAAACATTGGCAGATCCACATATTTGAATCATGTGCAAACCAAGGGGATCAGGTAGCTTATTGCCTAAGGAGACTTCCATATGAACTGCTGAGGGGCCTGCTGCAATCAGTAATAATTGTCACTTGCAGGTCTTGTGATCAAATTATTCTTTCCAAGGCAAGACTCTGTAAAATTTACTGTAATTCAGTTGCATGATGCTCTCTCCCTAGCCAGCTATTGTTCTCAAATTATTCTCATAATTTAGAATAATCTGATTTGACCCTTACTTACTGTTGCCAGGAAGATTAAACTAAAGTCTTTGGCAGCCAAAAATGCAAGAGCTCAGACCAATAGTCCTAGACTAATCCCTGTCATTCACGGCCTTAGGACAGATCTGTACCCTGCCCAAGGAACACCTTGGTAGGCACTTGGCCCAATTTCTTGAATGCACTGTGACAATGTTGTTAAAGGTCTCACACAAGAGAACAGAAGCTGAACATGCCACTAAAGCTTCACTTCAAAACAAACATTTGGCAAGAGGAATTTATTTCTGGTTTAACCTCCCAAAGTGTGTGCATGTTGGGGTTCTGAAAACTGTCCTTACTAAAACAAAGCTTTTTAACCATTGAAACCTAGGTGGTATATTCCTAAATGTCTCCAAAGCCAACATACAGCTATGGTTTAAGAAAAATGTGGGATAAGAGAAATTTTTGCAAAATATGGGGAAAAGAAAATGCTAGCAACTTTATGGTTTGATACTTTAGGGCAAGCGTTTGAAAAATATGCACACCTGTGAACTCTGAAGCATTCCATACCACACATAATGTTTGATTAATCACCAAAGTGATTACGCTAAGTGGCATCCACAGTAATTTAAACAGATAATATAAATGGTTTGTAATTACAGGATATTGGGCTCTATAATTCATTGCTTAGCAAAGAGGTATTTGTTGGGTAATTACTGTATCTTTGTGAGATATTTGCTGTGCATTTATGGTGTAGCTTATCCTGAGCTTGTAGGCTACCAACTATCTTTGGTTCCCTCATGCCTAAAATCAAGAAGTCTTTAATAAAGGGTAAAGCCACAGTTACTTTGCCAGATGAAGCACCCTATACTATGTGAGAAGTCCAGGAACATGGAGAGATTTATGATAACAATATTCAAAAACGAAATACAGTTAACACTTGATTTTTCCACACCACTGAAGGTAGGATTGGTGTGGCTAATAGTGTAGCTCAAAAACTCTGTGCAGCTTAACTCAAGTCATGGCCCACAATGAACTCATTTTGTGGACTCCAGGAGTGTCCATCTACTATGGCTTTGTAGTTAAAAAAAAAACAACTATGCCCAGTGTACACTGGAAATGTGCATAACGAAAATACATATGTACCCCCCACATGGATAATAATGCAGAATTGAGCTGAAGGGAAAAGTTGACAGGCAAGAATGAAAAAGTTTTTTAAAAAATCAAAATTTTCCCTACACCCTATAAGTATAATGAAGAGAGGTATTTATGCCAGTGAAACTGGTTGTTATGTAATGTGTCCAACTGTCCACTTCCACTAAGTAGAGAGAGAGAGAGGAAAAAAAAAAAGTGCTATGTGAAAAGAAGAGAGAGAAACAGCAAAAGGAAATTTAAACATAAGGAGAGTTTTAGATGAGTATTTGATAATTATTTTCTTAAGGAACAATGATAACTGAGATCAACACACAAATAATCCGGTTAATAGAAGGAAATAAATAGCTAAGTAAGAGATTTATATCTGATGTTAATGGAAAATTTGAGATTTCTGGATTTCCATCATAATGACAGTCCTATGGAGAAAGAGTGTAAGTGGGCTGTGTAAGCTGGGCTTTAGGGAGCACACTTGGCCTGGAGCAAATTTGATATTGTCTCTGGGAGTCATAAAGATGATGAGCAGCTAATCTTTTCTATATATGCGAATGTATGAGATTTATAACTGTGCTCATACTCAATGATTATGCATTGCAAATGTTGTAAGGAAACTGTGACTTCCAAATTAAATGATGATAAATATGTAGATATTAGTAAAAGAACAATTTAGTCAACAAGAATAAATAACATATAATTAATGCTTTCAGGTAAAAATGACAAAGATCTCTGGAAAAACTTCTCTTACACCTAGAAATTAACTTGTCCAGTTAGGACAGGAGATATAGTATGTGGGCATATTTGAATAATTCCAAGCTGGGCACTCATAATCTTACTGTTTTCTTTAGAAAAATGCAAAATAATCATGTAAATAGATAGAAAAGATTAACACTTTCCCCCAGTTCTTTGGAAATTAATCACAAATGATCACAAATTTTGTTTTTCTTGTTACCGGGAAGAAAATATTAAACTACATCTGTACAGTTTTTTAGTAAATTTAAAATATCTACAATCAAGGTTTGTGATAAAACACACACACACGCACACACACACACAGAAACCATTAAGGCACTGGAGAAGTGTGTTTTAGAAGTTTCTAGGCATCTCTTCTATGATCTTTCCATCTCAGCCCTTGTAGAATATAAGGTTTCCTAATATTACAGCCTAACCATGGTAAAGGGTCATTGCAAACTTGTTTAGAGCCCAAACATATGAACTTCAAGACATGATCCAGTTACTTGAAGATATATAGAGATAGAAAGATCTGTATTTAGATTTATAGATAGAAACCATAAAAGAATGGTTTTCTAAAACACCTCACTTTCAGATATCCTTTCTCACTGTTTAAGTAAACCTCTCAAATTTCTGGTAATTTCCTCTATTCCAGAAAGTAATCTATAATTTCCACTTAAGGCATAAATATTTTTCCGATGATACTTCCATATTAAAACATCACCAAACATATACTGCAACTACATAAAAAGATCTTCAAACATTTAAGTTCAAAAGAGATCTGAAAACTTACATATTCAGTTTTCCTTACACTTTCTACCCATGACTATGGCAGCAACTGCCTCTCTTTTTGTCTTTGCTTAAACGCCACCTTCTCGGTGAGGTCTTCCTTGACTGACCTTTCAGAAATCGCACACCTTTCCATGATTACCACCTCTGCACTCTCTATCCCCTCACTCACACTCAATTTATCGCTCATTGATATAATTTTACCTATTTATTACCATTTGGCTCTTCCTGCAAGAATGTCAGTTCTACAAGAAGTTGAAATTGTTTTGTATTTTGCTCAGTTCTAAATCCTCAGCACCTAGAAGAATCTATGGCCTATAATTTACTTCCACTAAATATTTCTTGAGTAAATAGATCAACTTCCATGATTTCAGTTGCAATTTTTATATGGTTTTTGATTTGTTCCTCTAGCCTAGAACTCTTTCCTAAGCTTAAAATTTATATATTCAACTGTCTGTTTGAATCACCCCAAAACATCTCAAACTCAGCATACCTAAGACTGAATTCATTATCTTGCCTCCCTACATCTCTTCATCATCCCCTCTGCCTCCTATAATCTTATGTAATCTCTTCTATGGTGATTATCAACCATCCATCCAGATACTAAATGAAAAATCCTGAAATTATCCCACAGATTCTTATTGCTAGATCCTTAAGTGCTCTTGCTTCTGTGTCCTCCCTTTACTAACATGTCTTAGAAGCTTTTCTACGGTACCCTTGTCCAAATTAATACAGTAGGCTTTTAATTGGTCTTCTTGTTTCTGGTCTCACCTCCCAGTGATCTCTGTTCCACACTGCCCAAAATACTCAGATCTGGTCATGTCACTCTCTTAGAAACATTTAGTGAAGATCAGTGATTACAAACTACTTAGTATCATAAAGACACCCTATCATGATTTAGCCTCTACTCATCTCCACTGACTAATTTTCCCATGTATCTTGAGCTCAACCTCAATGTCAACCTCTCTTTCAAGTTACAGGTTGCTTCATTTATCCAAACTCTTACTCGTGTTCACCCTTCAGCAGAGAAAGCCGTTCTTTAATTTGTAAGCTCCAACTTGATTTTAAGATTTAGCTTAAACTCTGACTTTTCTGTTAGTTTTATTCTCAGAAATTGAAATTTCTTCCTTTATACTGTGTCCCCTATACACTCTATCATAGCATCATACATTTATTGTACTCATTTTTGTATATTTTTATTATCATTTTACTAGGCCATAAGTTCTTAGATAACAGGGGCCATATATTACTCATCTTTGCAAACTCTGTGCTGCTTATAGTGCAGGGTGGGGGGGTACAGCTACCTTAGCTAAATAAATGGAAGAATGAAGGGGCGCCTGGGTGGCTCAGTTGTTAAGCGTCTGCCTTTGGCTCAGGTCATGATCTCAGGGTCCTGGGATCGAGCCCCGCATTGGGCTCCCTGATCAGCGGGAAGCCTGCTTCTCCCTCTCCCACTCCCCCTGCTTGTGTTCCCTCTCTCACTGTGTCTCTCTCTGTCAAATAAATAAAGTCTTAAAAAAAATGAATGAATGAAGAACTCAATTTAAAATGTATATGGGAATATAGTTATTATAAGTTCATGAACAGGAAGTGACAGACTTAAATTTCTTTTTTTAGAACATTTGAATCTAATATCAGCATTAAGAGGCTTCATATGGAACGAAGGCGAGGTCCTACAATTAGGAAACCACTGAAGGAATCTAGAAATAAGATAGAGAAAAAAAAAAAAAAACTATCTCAATCCACCAGTTTGAATTAATAGCTACCATTGCATCTCTCCACATCATTACAGCTAAAATGCTTGAAGAGCACCTGCTTACTTCTCTAACTCTCCCCTCAGATTGTAAGCTTCTAAGTCAGGGCTGTATATTATTTGTCATCATAATGCAAATAAATATTTGCCACAATGTCTGATAAATGGTAGATACACAAAACTTTTGCATAAGTGAGTTAAGAAGAAAAATAACAGCTCAGATTAGGGTAATAACACTAAGAGGGAAAGAAAGAAAGATAGCATGCAAAATTTCATTGGAAGATTTTCTGCTGAGGTGGCTCAGTCTTGCCTTTTGGTGTTCTAGGCATGGGCTCAATGCTCATTCATTATACTCGATCTCTTCATTTCATCAAAATGTCTTCCTTTTCTCACTCCTGATTGCTAAATTTCTGCTTCAGTGCTTGGCTGGCTTTGTGGTAAATAAGCATTCAATAAATTCTGACTGAACTGTAAGTCTAGGCTTTTGACAGCCACTCTTCTGCTAATCAATCTGAATCATATCTTTAAAATCTGTGCTTATCTTCCACCATATGCAAGTCCCTCTAAAATGCTTCCCTCAGCTCATATCTATCTCATCCACTTATATCGGCTTTTTAACCAGCACCCGTTACCACATATTCCCACCCTACATGCTCCCAATGCCCTTTTACTCAAGTTGTGAATAAATGCTCAGGCTCTTCCAGGACCCGCTCTTACCCAGCCTCTTCTAAAAGTGTAACATCTTGAAAATGTGAACCTTAGGTATATGATCCCTGGATACCTACCCATGTGACTTTAGGTAGGATTCTATTTTTACTTGAGGCCAATTAACTGTCACCACCTGGTCAGAAAGCAAAGGCTCAAGTGTTAAATTACATGAGCTCTGACCATATCATAGTCTGCGGTTGCTGTGTATTTGCTCTAGTATAGTGAAAGACATCAAATTAGGCATACATATCTATGTATACATACTTATGTATTACATATACACAGACTTATTTTTTTGATAATGAAAGCAATATATGGTTATTAGAAAAATTCCATCTGTACAGATAAAGTACAATGAGAAAAATAGATACCCCAAATTTCACCATCCAGAGATAATCACTGTCAACATTTTATAGACATTTTTCAGACATTTTTTCAAGTTCTATACAAATGTGACCATATACATATGATTATATACATACCCATATTTCCAAATTAGATTACATAATGTATTTAGGCTTCAAAATTTGTACTTCTTATTTAACAATGTATTATGGAACTCTTCTCATGACAAATTTTATATATATACATAAATACATATATATAAATATATACACGCACATATGTATGTATTATCCTTGTTATATACATATGTATGTATTTTCCTTGTTAAATGATGGTTATTACAGTGTTGTGTCAATATTTAGTTAACCAGTCTGTATTATTTTATTATAGATATTTTGTACATCCCCATTTTTTTCTTTCTTTTCTTTTCTTTCTTTCTTTTTTTTTTTTTTTACATTACAGTCTATGCTGTGATGCTTGCTTGTGCACCATATATCTTGGTGCCCTTGTCTGATTAGATGCTTTGGACAAATTCCATGAAGCACAACTTCTAATCCAATGATCCATAAGATTTTTAGAATCTAAGTGCCTGACTATTTTAGTAACTTCCTTTCCCTCTGGGTCATTGATGGCAAAAGACTATGGCCAGATGTCCCTGCGTATTATTTTCTAGTACCAAAGAACTCATCTGAAATAACACCATTAGAAAACTGGTTTTTATAGTGACTAATACTGTTTATTACGGTTCTTTTTTTGTGTTTTGGATCTTAATTACATGGAATGAAGAGAGATTAGAGGTGCTGAAATGTATATCTTAAACTAATTTAATGTAAAAGGGCTACTTGTGTCTTTCTTAATCAAATAAGTACATTAGGACAGGACATGGACGGTGAATGAATATTAATGATAGAAACTTGAAGGTGAGCTCCTCCAAATACCACTTTCAAACAGAAAAACTGTTGACTGTGGCATTGAACTTAATCAATGTTGATTGATGGTTTTTAAGGGCCAAGAAGGAAGTTGCAAACTGCAGGAATTGAGCAATGAGCATAAATTTTCAATTGAAGAGCACAGAATTGGGTTTTGCCTATAGTATGTCCCCAATTCATGCACAGAAAGATTTAATTACTGTAGTCTTTCTGACATAGCTATTGAATCAAATAAGAGCTCAAGGTTGAAGGCTGTGACAACATTTTCAGTATTTCAAAAGAGGATTCTTAAAAAACAAAACAAACCAAAACAAAAAACTAATATAAAATAAAATAAAAAGAAGGAAAGAAAAGCACCACTGAAACTTAAATTCATAAGTACACAAATATCAGGAATTTCACATTTCTGGTGCCCATGGTAACTATAATTTGGCCCCATTGTGCATATATAATAATTTAGAGTTAAGTGCATATTTGGTAATATGAAATGTTACATATGCTCAAGGGGAGAAAAGTTATGGTTGCTGTGGGAAACAGAACTCTGAATTTCCTGATTTTTGTGTTGTAAAATCTCAGCTATCAGGTTGTATTAGCATCGTTTTCTACATTTAATAATAGATTCCTCCATTGTTGCTTTCAAGAGAGAAAGGCTTTTTCCCCCTTTTCCTAATATATTTAAAGTGATGGGATTTATTTTAAATTGAATTAACCAGAAAACACAGGTTATTTATCAGATATAAGTGACAAGCAATAAGCCTGCATTCTGCCTCCAATTAAACAATTTAATCGGAATAGTAGTTAGAGTGTTCCTTAATTTTTAAAATGTGAAATATATATTAACTGGGTTGACAAACATAAAACCTAAAAATGATCTTATTCAAAAGATATTTAAACATATTATTTAAAATTTTTTTTCACACAAGCCCTTTCTCTTAATGGCTACCTATAATACCAGACTCTGCAGTAATAAGTAGTATTGTCTGATTTTCCTCTGAAAGGGAGTCTGATATGGCTGTGATTGCATTTTGAATCATCTTCATCATCCTCTTTATCCTCAAAGTAGTTTTCCTACATTGAGGAAACTGGGGCTTACAAAGGTTAAATAAATCACTCACAGTCAGAGAAAAGAAGCTGAGATTGAACATAGCCAGGTCCAAGTGATCCTAAAATCCATGCACTTTCTATTACACCCTTTAGCTCCTGGCCTGTCTTCCTGTACTTGATCTGACTCAAGAATGTATACCCACTGGGGCACCTGGGTGGCTCAGTCGTTAAGCGTCTGCCTTCAGCTCAGGTCATGGTCCCAGGGTCCTGGGATCGAGCCCCGCATCAGGCTCCCTGCTCTGTGGGAAGCCTGCTTCTCCCTCTCCCACTCCCCCTGCTTGTGTTCCCTCTTTCGCTGTGTCTCTCTCTCTGTCAAATAAATAAATAAAATCTTTAAAAAAAAAAAAAAAAAAGAATGTATACCCACTAAGGGCAGATGGTAGTAATAATGATGATGATCAGGATTATATGCAAAAGCTTTGTAACACTGATAACAATGAACTGGTATGGTATCAGTATGCAAGAAGGTAAGAAGTTTGGGGGCCTAATACCTACATCATAGCAGAGTTAAATGAGGGAGAGCCAGTCTATTTTGTACTGTGACAATGGATTGTCATGACATGGGCATAGCTTGATTCCAGGTGACATTCCAAGCACTTTACAACACTAACCCATCTAATTTCCATGACAACAGTATGATGCAGTGATCATAATTATCCCAAGTTCACAGATTAGAACTCTGAAGCACAGAGAGGTTATGTAACATACTTAAGATCCCACAGCTATTAAGTGGTAGAATTAGATTGTGAAGCAGGCTGCTTGGCTTCAAAGTGGGTTCTCTCAACCACTATGGAAGAAGACAAAGAGTGTTGTGAAGCACAGTGAATGGACAAGTTTATATCTTCTCTGTTGGTGCTTGATTAGTTATATGCCTTCCCACAAAGCACTTTGGTACCGCCTCAAGATAACATAAGATCTTGAAAGGAAACAAAAAATCACGAGCTAATTTTGATTCCCATTCCCACCTGTAAAACAGATCAGTGTTTAAAATATCAAATTTTGATTCTTTCTACTGATAATGATTCCATAAGCTGCTCCCAAGCCACTTTTATAAAACACTTGTTTTTATAAGTCCATCTAACAGCTCATCTATTTCTCTCACAGTAAACGTGACTATATGTTTTTCGATTCTGCTTTCCTAGAGATTGTGACCATCCTGTCAACATATCATTAAAACAACCCATTATATGTCTTAATTGGAATACTTCCTTGTGCCTCAGCCTTCTCTTCTGCAAGTTAAAATGCCCCCGTGGATTTCCTGCTCCCTCCATGAGACATATATTGCAGAGATGTTCCCGAGTAGTAGAAGAAGATGACGGTAAATCAAACAATATACTCAAATTCATATTATGATCTTAGCATGAAAAATTATTTTCTCCCTTAAATACACAAATTCATCAAGTCCTGGGAAGCAGGAAGGGAGAAATAAGACTTCATTTTTTCATCTTAATTTTTAAAATTCTGAAAAACAGCCCCTATCCCCTTCCTTGCACCCTCCCAAATTTTTCAATTCATGACTTGAATTAACCTCCTAAGCACTGCAGCCATCAGATAGCTAAGCACTATCTGGTCCATCAGCGGAGCCCGGCGCTCCAGCGAGGCAGTGCTGAGCCAGAAGCCCAGGGCCTCGGCTGTGTGGGCTTTGATAAGCGGAGCAGAGCCTCCTGCAGACACTGCAAAGCAATTAAAACCGCAAAAGGGCTTTTACCCCCACCTCTTTTCCTCTTTTTTCTTCCTCCAAAGTTGAATAAAAATGATTTGATAAATTATTCTTTTCAGAGCTAACCACTTGAGAAAGAGAGAGAGAGAGAGAAAGGAAAGTCGCTCTTGAGAACTCATTATTAGCATGAATTCCCAGCACTCCAGCAATTATTACAGACCCACACAAGAGGGAAGGCAAGGGAATAAAAGGACAGAAGGGAGTTTTATCTCAAGGCAGGCAGGAAAGAGGGAAATGTTCTCCATAGCCTCACAGCCTGGTCAGCATTGGAGGCTCTGTTAGGCCTGGTGTCTTTGAAAGGCAAACCTCAGACCCTGAGAGTTAAATCGAATCTTGAATGGAAGGAATAAACCTCTGTAGTCTCCACTAAGACAAAGGGTATCCCCTGAATCCTGGGTAGGGAGTATCTTCACAGTAAGTTAGACCTGAATGTGGAAGTAAAAAACCAAGAGCCTCCTGATGAGTAAAAGGAAAGAGGGCTCTAGAGACTTTAGGAGGAACTCTGGGGAGGGCTGGAAACTTCCAGGCAAGAATGTCAAAACAACAGGGAAGTTGGGGAGAGGAAAAATAAGAATTTAAGACATTGGTCAAGGCACAAAGTGAGAAGGTGCTCAATACAGATATAGTTGGCCCTTGAACAATGTTGCGATGGGGATGCTGGCCCCACACAGTTGAAAATCTCCATACAACTTTTGACTCCTCAAAAACTTAACTGCTAACAGCCTACTGTTGACTAGAAGCCTTACTGATAACATAAACAGCTGATTAATAAATATTTTATATGTTTCAGGTATTATCTATTGTATTCTTACAATAAAGCAAGCTAGAGAGAAGAAAATGTTAGTAAGAAAATCACAAGGAAGAGAAAATACATTTATAGTACTGTACTGTATTTATCGAAAAAAATCCTCATATAAGTGAACTCCTGTGGTTCAAAACTTTGTTGTTCAAGGGTCAACCGATTTTGCATGATTGAGTAGCTTTCTTTTTTTTTTTTTGAAAGATTTTATTTATTTATTTGAGAATGAGAGAGACAGAGAGCACACGAGAGGGGGGAGGGTCAGAGGGTTTTAGATGCTAATCTTAACTCAGTGTCCAGGAGGACTGATGGATTACTAACAATCCGAGTCACTTAGTCAGAAATTTTGATTCATAAATATCTGATATAAAAGAAAATGGATTGTCATGTGATGATTATGACATATGACATTATGGCACTGTGCCATAAAAGGAATCTGTCCTCCAAAACATTTCTCCCCCACCAGTTCTCAGCCACGCCTCACCTCAAATCTGGTCACTCCTCTGTGCTTGAGGGGAAACAAAAATAGAATCATATTGCTTTCTTTGGCCCAATGGGATTGTGGCACTTTGTGAAATGGGATCACCAAAATTTTAAGTGTGATGACAACATGCTATGAAAAAGCCTGAATGAACATAATGTGGGCAAAGAGCAAAATGGAGGCAAGGAATGTGGGTGACAGAATGCAACTGGGGAAGTCCAGTGCAGAAAGAAATATATAATCAAAGATTCTTTTCTCTTGCAATGGAAAATGATTTCTTCTAGATCTCCAAGTTAAGCAGACATTGGTGTCTCTTGAAGAGTGTTACTTTTTCCTAACTCCTTACCACATACTTTCAATCATCATGATGTTTCTGTTCCTTTCATCACCAGAATACTTGTAATATCAAAGTCAATAAGAGAAGTAGTTCAGTTAAGCATTGACTGAATATCACTTCCCCTGCTAGGCATTAAAGCTATAGACATGGATACAACACAGCAGCTTTCTCAAGGAACTTTTAGCCCAGTTAAAATCCTACATATAGAAATAAGAAATGTTAGTATGCATGGTATGGTGGAAGCTCACAAGGGTGGCATCTAACCAAGACTAGAAAAGAAATAGTAGAGGAAGACAAAGAAGACTTCTTGGAGGAGATGAAGCTCTAAATGTTGAAGATGATGAAAGGCACAAAGGGTATTTCATATTAGGTGAGCAGAGGAATAAAAATTTATAAGCATGCAATAACACAACACAACTGGGAATCACAGTAAAGTTTCAGAAAGTGCAAAATATGAGAATAGACAGGTAAACAGGCCAGATTACAGAGTAAAATCTCTGTACTTGGAGATAACTTTGACTTGCAGACATCACTTCCATTCATTATCCCACTGCCTGGAGCTTAGTCAAAGGGCTAGATGCAGCTTCAAGGGATGCTGGGAAAAGTACTGTTGTTAAGTAGTCAGTGTTCCAGGAACAAGGGAAAGATGAATCTTGAGAACACAACAGGCAGTCTACAACATATTTTATCCTATTGACTATAGATAGTATCAAAGGATCTAAACATGGAAATACCTTAACCAAATTGGAAACCCAGAAAAAAATGTTCTTGGGGAAATATAGAGAATGTATTATATAGTATAATGGAATCAGAGAAGCCAGCTAGCAGGATGACTGAGGTGCTGGAAGAATTCTGATGAAGGTGGCAAGACTATGGCCTGGAGTGGAGATTAAGTTCATTTAATGGAGTCATCTTTTGTATCTTTTATATGCTTTATTGACTAAAATTTACCCTTGCCATACGTTTCTCCATTATTTCAAATTCTTTTTGCGAAATTAAACTCATTTGGCAGTACCAGGGAGGATTCCAGGCAAAGGCAATGACTTATGAAAGACCTAGATAAAAGACAGAGAGAATGATTGGTATCAAAGAAGAATATGTTTTAGAGCCTGTACAGATAGGGTTTGGTGAGGAAAGGCATGGGAGTGGTAGGGAGGGTCCAGATTGTGTTGCCTCTCTTAGGCTATGCTAAGGATATGGGACTTTATCAGGTAATGCACAACCACTGCACAAGGGAAAACAAGGATGTTGCATCACTAACATTTTTGTTGTTGAAAGATCACCTGGATGCTGAGTGGGAATTAGATTGGAGGTGAGAGGGGTGAACTGGAAGCAAGGAGACTAGTTGACAAGAGAAGGTAAAGTACATATGAGAAAATTCTCCCCAAACTGAGAATGGGCAGAATGATTGGTCCTATTAGTTTACAGTGAAGGTAAGGAGGCAGACAGTTTACTAGAGAAAGCAGATGTTGTACAATGACTCAGGAGCCAGCAAAAGGGAGATTATCAGAACACTGCACAAAGGGAGTAGTTAAGAAGGGGCGAGCCAAGGGTACTATCTTAAAGACAGAATCTGAAGGGTCATCCATCAAAAGGAGTTCAGCCTTTCAGTCCCACTGCTAACAGGTGATGAAACCTGACTCATAAAACATTCCCAGGGTGTCACTGAATTGAAGTATTAGAGGGTTTTACTCACCCTGAATAAGAAATCACTTCCAGTGCCTCAATTTTAACAGATGATCTTCTCCCACTTGTCTAACACACACACACACACACACACACACACACGCATGCATGCACGCACACACGTCTTTTGAAGTGTATGGCCACAGTAACTATAGACAAGGTGGGAAAGGTGAGAGACCACTAATATACTTGCTGCTGTTATGACTGATTAACTCATTCAATCATTCATTTATTTATACATTCATTTTCAGTATCCATAAGAGCTCATTTAGGGAGTTTTAGAAACTGTAGTAGAAACAAAAGGTGATACAGGGTCTCTTTTTGATGATCACTGAGATTAAAAATCATAAAATCTCAAGTTTGGAAAGGAACTTTAGAGGTATCAAATTCCACTCTCTAAATCATGCATGATATTCTACCACAATATTCAGTTATATAGTGGACTAGTCTCTGAACAATTCCTGTGATAATGGATTTTTGACCATCTGGTAGCTTATTGATAGTCATTTATTTCTTGATTCAAAATTTAGTTTCTGAATTTTATCTGGTAAACTAATTTTTGTCATTTAAGATTTTTTAAAAATAGCATTCAGTCTCTCTTTCACGCTACAGCACTTCAAGATTTTGAAAACTTCCTCATCCCCTCCTCCATTATAATCCAGGTTAAATAATCAATAGTTATTTCAGTATTTCCTCATATGTCATGAATTTCAGACCTCCCATCACCCTACTTACTTTTATCACTGTGCATTGACATTTGTTACTGTCTCATTTAATTATGTAAAGAGAACTAAATGTAATACTTCAGGTGTGGACAGATACGCTTCAGTATAGCTATTCTCTTGCTTTAGTTGCTCAAGAAATTATACTTCCAGGACTTCCATTTGGGGCAGTATGGCAAAAAAGATACTTTGAAAGACCCATCTATGATAATACAACTATATTCCAGGTAAATTACAAGGGTACTTTTTAAAATGTGAGCTAAATGACCAGTTTAAAGTACAGAAAAATAGCATCAGAATAAACCCCCCAAAATAGAAAAAAAGATTTAAAATATAGTAGAATAAATTAATAAAAAAAAGCAAATAATGCTAAAATAAAGACATTCAACCCAACTCATAAATTTGAGACATTTACTCAAAGTAAGATATATTCCTATGTAAAGACTAAAAAAAAAACAGATAAAACTTTGTCAGAACTAATCAAGAAAAAGAGAGAAAATAGGCATTCAGGGATTAAAATGATAATAATAAAAGTAGGGCGCCTGGGTGGCTCTGTTGGTTAAGCAACTGCCTTCGGCTCAGATCATGGTCCTGGAGTCCTGGGATCGAGTCCCGCATCCGGCTCCCTGCTCAGCGGGGAGCCTGCTTCTCCGTCTGACCCTCTCCCCTCTCATGCTGTTCCTCTCTCTCTCTCTCTCTCTCAAATATATAAATAAATAAAATCTTTAATAATAATAGTAATAATAATAAAAGTATCTGAGCACTTTTATGCCAATAAACTTGAAAATTTAAGAAAATCAGACACATCTGGCACAAATGCAACATATCAGAACTGATTCAAGAAGAACTAGAGAGTCTGAAGAATCCTATATCCAATAATTAAAATACAGAGTGAGCAATTAAAAAAAAATCTTCCTACAAAGAAAAAAAATTAGCTTAGTTTTATAGAAGGTTCTATCAAATTTTCAAGAAAAAGTTCATTTTAATCTCATTTTTTTTTTCTGGAGAATAGAAAAAGAGGAAATTTGCCAGATTTCATTAACATAGGATAACATTGATACCAAAAGCAAGTGAGGATCATATTAGAAATGAAAAATATAAACCAATCTCAAAAAACTTGGATTTAAAACTTCTAAACCAAATACTAATAAAAAAAATTCAGAAGTATGTGGTAAAGATAACTATAGCCTAGTTGATTTTATCTTAGGTGTCAAAGGGTAGTACATTATAAGAAAATCTATAAATTTAATTTATTACATTCACAGATAAAGGGACAACAAATATGTAATTATCTCAATAAACACAGAAAAAGCATTATGATAAAATTAAATATTCCATAACAAAAATTTTAAGCCAGTTGGTAAGAGAAGGAAACTTCCTAAACTTGTTCAAGGATATCTAGCCCTCTCCCCCCACCCCCAAAATGTCCAGTGGGCAGCTGGATATGAAGAACAGGTGCTTGTTAAAGAAAGCAAAACTGAAGATACTGACTTATAGTCATCTGGGCAGAAGTGATTTTTAAGTACACAAGAATGAATGCATTCCACAATACACCCAACTTCCCACTGATTTCAACATTGGTCAAAATCCCTAAGTGTTATCCATACTTGATACTTTTTAGCTTTTTCTTTCCTTCCTCTGGATGTTTAGACTACACTTCTCTGACTTTTAGAAAACAAAAGCCAGGGGAAGACATCCCTTGAGGGCAACTTCTGATCGCACTGCCTCAGACCTCCTCCTCGGAGACAAGAGAGGACAGGGCCTGACTACTTGCTCTAAAGAAGAAATGGAATGGTAAGAGCATTTGGGGAGAAAAAACAAAACTATCTCAGAAAGTTGGTCACATCAAGAACGGGAGTTAGGTACTTAAGATAATGAGGAGCAATTTAAAAAGTTGTTTGTTTGATTTTTAACAAAGTCATATTATTGAAGTGGGATTGTAGGAAAATTCATTTAAAAGAATGGAGGTGGAAACCAGAGGGGAGGAGATTAGTATATTATAATAACCCAGTGAATGTGAATATAAATAGGCATTAACCTTTTTCCTACCTTATAAACATTTGTGTCTCCAGTCGTTCACATTTTTGTAGTTTTTGCCAGATTATTAAAAATAGTAGAGGAAGTCAGTTTATCCCAGTTCATTGGCTGTGGTAGTTCATTTTATGTCAACTAGGCTGGCCATGAAGTGCCCAGATTGGATATTATATCTGAATGTGTCTGTGAAGAAAATTCCAGTTGAGGCTAACATTTCAATCAGTGGACTCCATAGGGTAGATGATTCTACGCAACTTGGGTTGGCACCATCCAATCCATTGAGGGCTTAAATGGAACAAGAAGCAGAGGCAGAAGAAGGAGGAATTTGTCCCTCTTTTCTTTTTTTTTGGCCTTACTATTTGAGCAGAGATATCTCATCTTTTCTTCTTTTGCCCTCAGATGGGGATTTAAACCATTGATTGGGTCCCCCAGTTCCTAGGCTTTAGGACTGCCTTTCTGGATCTCCAGCTTACAGAGAGCAGATTGTGAGCCTCCATAATTGTATGAGCCAATTCCTCATAATAAATATAAATAAAGAGATAAACAAACATATGAATGCATAAATATTGTTTCTATTTCTCCGGAGAACTCTGGCGAGATACACTCGCTAATCCTATGGAAATGCAACTATGATACTGATGAAGAAGGAAAGCATAGGCATTGCTTGGAGTGGAAATGTGGAAGTTGAAGAGCAGCAATTAGAAAAGAATTTAAGAGAAACTTCTACAAATTAGAACTCAATAATACATCTGGAAGGTCAAACCTTATTCTCTGCCTTTAAAAAAATATCTTCTGGGGCACCTGTGTGGCTCAGTTGGTTAAGCATCTGACTCTTGATTCTGGCTCAGGTCATGGTCTCAGGGTCCTGAGATACAGCTCCGTGTGGGGACTCCACATTCAGCGGAGAGTCTGCTTGAGATTCTCTCGCCCTCTCCTTCTGCCCCTCGCCCCATTCACAAGTTCACAAGAGCACTCTCTCTAATAAATAAATAGAGCTTAAAAAAATAAAATAAAAAGTATTTTCCATTTTTCTTTTTTTTTTTTAAAGATTTAATTATTTATTTGTTGGTGGGGAGAGAGAGAGAGAGCACAAGGAGAAGCAGGCTCCCTGCTGAGCAAGGATCCCAATGCAGGACTCGATCTCAGGCCCTGAGATCATGACTTGGGATAAAAGCAGACGCTTAACTGATTGAGCCACACAGGCATCCCTATTTTCCATTTTTCTGTAAAAGTTTTTCAAACTCCAATTTCATATATATCAGAAACCTCCTTACCTATACAAAGTCCAAATAATCCTTTTATTCTTTAATTTTTATTTATTTTTATTATGTATTTATTTATTTAATAGTTGTTCTTATTGTGGGAAACAAAGTGGAAAAAAGAGAATGAAAATGATACCTTGTATCATGTCTTTCAAGTTTACATATAATAACTTTGGAATGAGGTCATATACATATACTAAAGAAAGTTTAGCCATCTTTCAAATCCCCCCATCTCTGATGATGACATACGCATGCTCCAGAACCCTGCAGGGTTCAAAATCCTGTACTTGAAATCTTTTCTTTCCTTTGTGCACCACATTGAATCAGTACACAGACCCTTCCAGGCTTTCCCCCATGTTCCCCTGATTTGTCCATTCTTTTCATTTCCAAAGTATTCCCACATTTCTTAATTCACGTCTGGATTCCTGTAACCATTTCCTGGCTTGTTCTCTCCGGGATCTCTCCATCCTACCCATAGATGACAGATGGCCAGCTAGAACATATTGTTCAATTTGCTTTTCCAAAAACCACTCTGCATGCCTTCCTATGGACTCAGATCTGAAGCCTTCTAGCAAATGCCTCCTTCTTATTGACCCAGAATCACCCCTGTCTTATTCTTCAAAAGAGTCTTTCCATTCCAGGAAATGAAATCCAATCTGCTTGATGCTCTTAACTTGTTAACTCCCACATCTGTGTCTTCTTCCTTCATAACAGCACCTTCTTCACTTTCTGACAATATGTTTTTATCTGCCTTCAAAACCCATCTGCAGGAAGACTTTCCTGACTTCCTTTGTGTCAGCTAAATTCTCCTGGGCTCTGCATCCCCTGTGTGTATAAGGATACTACTATTTACATGCTGCATAACCATTTCCCTCTAGCTGCTTTATTCAGGTCTTTTTGAATCTTTCAAAAAACTATGTTGTTAGTATTCTTTTTTTTTAAAGATTTTATTTATTTATTTGACAGAGAGAGAAGGAGAGACAGTGAGAGAGTACAAGTGGGGAGCAGAGGGACAAGTGGGCTTCCTGCAGAGCAGGGAGCCAGACATGGGGCTCAATCCCAGGACCCTGGGATCATGATCCGAGCCGAAGGCAGACACTCAACCAACTGAGCCACCCAGGTGCCCCTTTTGTTAGTATTCTTATCAGAAGTTCCACTCAAAAAAAATGCAAAGCTGAGATGGATAAACTCATGATTGAATATCATTTCAACAGGATAAAAAATGGCGAGACTTCTAATAGGTTAAGTTAATGGATGGAAGGGATACACTTGGAAAGTAGTGGGAACAGCACTGGTGTTGTCACTAAACGCTGTGCAACCTCAGCCAGTCTATTTATCAACTTTCCTTACCTAGAAAATAGAGGTTGGTTCAGGTGATCCCTGGTATTCTTTTCAGGTCCAATCTTCTATGTAAAAGGCAAAGGACATGTCTTCAGTGATGTTTTCCATAGGAAAAATTATGGCCCCAATAACAATCCATACTCAATCCCTGGAGTTGGGACTATGATACATTGCATGGCAAAAAGAACTTTGAAAATGTCATTAACGTCACTAGCAAGGAGACCATAAAACAGGGTGATTATCCTGGATTATCCAGTTAGACCCAATGTAGTCACACGGAACTTTAATAGCAGAAGAAGAAATCAGAGATGAGCATTATAGGAAGAACTCTACATATCATTGCTAGTTTGAAGATGAAGAAGGCCACACGGAAAGCATAGAAGGAAATGAATTTTCCACAGCCAGTGAACTTGAAAGAAGTCCCCTAAGCCCCAGATGAGAACCACAGCGCAGCAGATACCTTGATTACAGCATGGTATGACTCTGAGCAGTATACTCTCAGCCATGCTGTGCCGAATCTCTTACCTACAGAACTGTGAGATAATAAATTTGTGTAATTTTAAGCTGTTGAGTTTGTTACAGCAGCAATGGAAAAATAATGCACTCTCTAAGAACAGAATAATGCATTTCTTGTTTTCCTAAACTATATTGTAACCAATAGAGAGTAATCCTGAAATGTCCAGAGGGCAGCTGGACATAAAAAACTGGAGCTCATAAGACAGAATAAAGCGGAGATACTGACTTTAAGTCATCTAGACAAAAGCAATTGTCGACTGTATAAAAATAGATGCACTTAGGGGCAGAGCAAGATGGCAGAGGAGTAGGAGACCTGGATTTCGTCTGGTCCCAGGAATTCGGCTGGATAGGGATCAAACCATTCTGAACACCTACAAACTCAACAGGAGGTCGAAGAAAAGAATAGCAACAACTCTCTGAACAGAAAAGCGACCACTTTCTGGAAGGTAGGACGTACGGAGAAGTGAATCCGAGGCGATATTCGGGAAGATAGACGGCGGGGTAGGGGGCCTCTGTCCACTGCTTTTGGCAAGTGATAGAGCTGAGAAGCACAAAATTGGAACTTCTAGAAGTTGGCTCCACTGAGGGATGTCGCTCCAGTGGCTAAGCAGGAGGTGGAACCCTCATGTGACAGTGTGGTCTCAGGACCCTCGGGGTCACAGAAAGACCAGGGGTGCCTGAGTGCGGCAGAGCTCCCAGGGATCGGAGCAGGGAAGCCGGCTGCAGAGACAGAGCCGAGAAGCGGGCTCTCAGCTCGGGGTTGCCATAAACCATGATCCGCGGCACAGTGGGGCCACTGCTCCTCCAGCAGGGACCCAACAAGTGGCAGATCTGGGGAGACTCCCCTTCCTCCCCCGGGAGGAGCGGCGCGGGAGCACAGTGCAGGGATCTGCTGGGTTTGGAGACTCCACACGGGGTCAGGTGCCAGACAGAAACGGTGGGTCACAGGCCGGGTGAGCACGGAGTGTGGCCGGAGACTGGGGAGACGGGAGTGATTGACTGCTTTTCTCTGGGGGCTCACTGAGGAGCGGGGACCCGAGTTCTTGGCTCCTCCAGGGCGGAGATTGGGAGGCCGCCATTTTCACTCTCCGCCTCCAAAGCTGTACGGAAAGCTCGCAGGGAACAGAAGCCCCGGAGAGCAAACCTGAGCAGATTACTTAGCCGGGAGGGGGCAAGGGCGGGGCAACTCTGCCTCCGGCAAAGACATTTGAGAACCACGGGAACAGGCCCCTCCCCCAGAAGATCAGCAAGAACAGCCAGCCAAGACCAAGTTTACCGATCAATGAGAATGGCAGAACTCCAGCGCTAGGGGAATAATGCACATAGAATCCATCGCTTTTTTACCATGACTCTTTAGTCTTTCAGAGTTAATTTTTTTTAACTGTCTTTTATTTTTTTTAATTTTTATTTTTCCCTTTTTCAACCAACATCTTATCAATCCCTTTTTTAAAAAACATTTTTATTTTTCATTTTTAGAGTCATATTCTATCCCTTCATAGTAGTTACCCTTATTTTTGGCATATATATATAAGTTGTTCTCTCTTTAAAATTTTGAGATACAGTTTCTTCTAACAGATCAAAATATACCGTAAATCTCTAGTGTATGGCTTGTTCTACTTTCCTGCCTGATCACATTCTCTCCCCTTTTTTTAATCCTCTTCTTTCTTTTTTCAAACAACTTCTTATCAATTCCTTTTATAAAATTTTTTATAATTTTCATCTTTACAGTCATATTCCATCCCTTCATCATATCAACCCTTATTTTTGTACATATATAAGTTTTTCTTTCTTTAAAATTTTGGGAGGCACTTTATTCTAACAGACCAAAATACGCCCAAAATCTAGTGTGTGGCACTGATCTGTTCACCAGCTTGATCATATTTGATCATATTCTGTTTTTTTTGTTTTGTTCCATTTTTGTTTGTTTTTATCTTTTTCTTTTCCTTTTTTTTTTTTTTTCTTTTTTTTTTTCTTTCCCTTTCTTTCCCCCTGGCTTCAGGTCTTTTCTGATTTGTTTAGAGTATATTTTCTGGGGACATTGTTACCCTGTTAGCATTTTGTTCTCTCATTCATCTATTCTCTTCTGGACAAAATGACAAGACAGAAAAAATCACCTCAAAAGAACAAGAGGTAGTACCAACTGCCAGGGACTACTCAATACGGACATTAGTACAATGTCAGATCTAGAGTTCAGAATCATGACTTTAAAGATATTAGCTGGGCTTGAAAAAGCCATGGAAGTTATTAGAGAAACCCTTTCTGGAGAAATAAAAGAACTAAAATCTAAGTCAAACTCAAAAAGGCTATTAATGAGGTGCAATCAAAAATGGGGGTGCTAACTGCTAGGATAAATGAGGCAGAAGAGAGAATCAGTGATATAGAACACCAAATGATGGAAAATCAAGAAGCTGAGAAGAAGAGAGATAAACAACTACTGGATCATGAGGGCAGAATTCGAGAGATAAGCGATACCATAAGACAAAACAACGTTAGAATAATTGGGATCCCAGAAGAAGAAGAAAGAGAGAGAGGGGCAGAAGGTATAATGGAGCAAATTATAGCAGAGAACTTCCCTAATTTGGGGAAGGAAACAGGCATCAAAATCCAGGAGGCACAAGGAACCCCTCTCAAAATCAATAAAAATAGGTCAACACTCCAACATCTAATCGTAAAACTTATGAGTCTCAGAGACAAAGAGAAAATCCTGAAAGCAACTCGGGAGAAGAGATATGTAACCCACAATGGTAGAAACATTAGATTGGCAATAGACCTAACCACAGAGACCTGGCAGGCCAGAAAGGACTGGCAGGATATATTCAGAGCACTAAATGAGAAAAATATGCAGCCAAGAATACTATATCCAGCTAGGCTGTCATTGAAAATTGAAGGAGAGATAAAAAGCTTCCAGGACAAATAAAAACTAAAGGAATTTGCAAACATGAAACCAGCACTACAAGAACTATTGAAAGGGGTCCTCTAAGCAAAGAGAGAGCCTAAAAGTAACATAGACCAGAAAGAAACACAGACAATATACAGTAACAGTCACCTTACAGACAATACAATGGCACTAAATTCATATCTTTCAATAGTTACCCTGAATGTAAATGGGCTAAATGTCCCAATCAAAAGACACAGGCTATCAAACTGGATTAAAAAACAAGACCCATCGATATGCTGTCTGCAAGAGACTCATTTTAGACCCAAAGACACCCCCAGATTGAAAGTGAGGGGGTGGAAAACCATTTACCATGCTAAGGGACACCAAAAGAAAGCTGGGGTGGCAATCCTTATATCAGACAAATTAGATTTTAAACCAAAGACTGTAATAAGAGATGAGGAAGGACTCTATATCCTACTTAAAGGGTCTATCCAACAAGAAAAGCTAACAATTATAACTATCTTTGCCCCTAACAGGGGAGCAGCCAATTATATAAGCCAATTAATAACAAAAGCAAAGAAATACATTGACAATAATACAATAATAGTGGGGGACTTTAACACCCCCCCTCACTGAAATGGACAGATCCTCTAAGCAAAAGATCAACAAGGAAATAAAAACTTTAAATGACACACTGGACCAAATGGACTTCACAGACATATTCAGAACATTCCACCCCAAAGCAACGGAATACACATTCTTCTCTAGTGCCCATGGAACATTCTCCAGAATACATCACATCCTAGGTCACAAATCAGGTCTCAACCAGTACCAAAAGACTGGGATCATACCCTGCATATTTTCGGACCACAATGCTTTGAAACTAAAACTCAATCACAAGAGGAAAGTCGGAAAGAACTCAAATACATGGAGGCTAAAGAGCATCCTACTAAAGAATGAATGGGTCAACCAGGAAATTAAAGAAGAATTAAAAAAAATTCATGGAAACCAATGAAAATGAAAACACAGCTGTTCAAAATCTTTGGGATTCAGCAAAGGCAGTCCTAAGAGGAAAGTATATAGCAATACAGCCTTTCTCAAGAAACAAGAAATGTCTCAAGTACACAACCTAACCCTACACCTAAAGGAGCTGGAGAAAGAACAGCAAATGGAGCCTAAACCCAGCAGGAGAAGAGAAATAATAAAGATCAGAGCAGAAATCAATGAAATAGAAACCAAAAGAACAGTAGAACAGATCAACAAAACTAGGAGCTGGTTCTTTGAAAGAATTAACAAGATTGATAAACCCCTGGCCAGACTTATCAAAAAGAAAAGAGAAATGACCCACATCAACAAAATCATGAATGAAAGAGGAGAGATCACAACCAACACCAAAGAAATACAAACAATTATAAAAACATATGAGCAACCATATGCCAGCAAATTAGATAATCTGGAAGAAATGGATGCATTCCTAGAGATGTATCAACCAGCAAAACAGAACCAGGAAGAAATAGAAAACCTGACCAGACCTATAACCACTAAGGAAATTGAAGCAGTCATCAAAAATCTACCAACAAACAAAAGCCCAGGGCCATATGGCTTCCCAGGGGAATTCTACCAAACATTTAAAGAAGAATTAATACTTATTCTTCTGAAACTCTTCCAAAAAATAGAAATGGAAGGAAAACTTCCAAACTCATTTTATGAGGCCACCATTACCTTGATCCCAAAACCAGATAAAGACCCTATCAAAAAGGAGAATTACAGACCAATATCCTTGATGAACATGGACACAAAAATTCTCACCAAAATACTAGCCAATAGGATCCAACAGTACATTAAAAGGATTATTCACCATGACCAAGTGGGATTTATCCCTGGGCTGCAAGGTTGGTTCAACATCCGCAAATCAATCAATGTGATACAATACATTAACAAAAGAAAGAACAAGAATCATATGATCCTCTCAATAGATGCAGAAATAGCTTTTGACAAAGTACAGCATCCTTTCTTGATCAAAACTCTTCAGAGTATAGGCATAGAGGGTACATACCTCAATATCATAAAAGCCATTGATGAAAAACCCACAGCGAATATCATTCTCAATGGGGAAAAACTGAGAGCTTTCCCCCTAAGGTCAGGAACGCGGCAGGGATGTCCACTATCACCACTGCTATTCAACAAAGTATTAGAAGTCCTAGCCACAGCAATCAGACAACAAAAAGAAATCAAAGGCATCCAAATCGGCAAAGAAGAAGTCAAACTCTCAGTCTTTGCAGATGATATGATACTTTATGTGGAAAACCCAAAAGACTCCACCCCAAAACTACTGGAACGCATACAGGAATTCAGTAAAGTGGCAGGATATAAAATCAATGCACAGAAATCAGTGGCATTCTTATACACCAACAACAAGACAGAAGAAAGAGAAATTAAGGAGTTGATCCCATTGACAATTGCACCCAAAACCATAAGCTACCTAGGAATAAATCTAACCAAAGAGGCAAAGGATCTGTACTAAGAAAACTATAAAATACTCATGAAAGAAATTGAGGAAGACACAAAGAAATGGAAAAATGTTCCACGCTCATGGATTGGAAGAACAAATATTGTGAAGATGTCAATGCTACCTAGAGCAATCTACACATTCAATGCAATCCCCATCAAAATACCATCCACTTTTTTCAAAGAAATGGAACAAATAATCCTAAAATTTGTATGGAACCAGAAAAGACCCCGAATAGCCAGAGGAATGTTGAAAAAGAAAAGCAAAGCTGGTGGCATCACAATTCTGGACTTCCAGCTCTATTACAAAGCTGTCATCATCAAGACAGTTATGGTACTGGCACAAAAACAGACACATAGATCAGTGGAACAGAATAGAGAGCCCAGAAATGGACCCTCAACTCTATGGTCAACTAATCTTTGACAAAGCAGGAAAGAATATCTAATGGAAAAAAGACAGTCTCTTCAACAAATGGTGTTGGGAAAATTGGATAGCCACATGCAGAAGAATGAAACTGGACCATTTCCTTACACCACACACAAAAATAGACTCCAAATGGTTGAAAGACCTAAATGTGAGACAGGAGTCCATCAAAATCCTTGAGGAGAACACAGGCAGCAAACTCTTCAACCTCAGCTGCAGCAACTTCCTTCTAGAATCATCGCCAAAGGCAAAGGAAGCAAGGGCAAAAATGAACTATTGGGACTTCATCAAGATAAAAAACTTTTGCACAGCAAAAGAAACAGTCAACAAAACCAAAAGACAACCAACAGAATGGGAGAAGATATTTGCAAATGACATATCAGATAAAGGGCTAGTATCCAAAATCTATAAAGAACTTATCAAACTCAACACTCAAAGAACAAATGATCCAATCAAGAAATGGGCAGAAGACATGAACAGACATTTTTCCAAAGAAGACATCCAAATGGCCAACAGACACATGAAAAAGTGCTCAACATTGTTCGGCATCAGGGAAATCCAAATCAAAACCTCAATGAGATACCACCTAACACCAGTCAGAATGGCGACAGTTAACAAGTCAGGAAATGACAGATGTTGGTGGGGATGCGGAGAAAGGGGAACCCTCCTACACTGTTGGTGGGAATGCAAGGTGGTGCAGCCACTCTGGAAAACAGTATGGAGGTTCCTCAAAAAGTTGAAAATAGAGCTACCATACGATCCAGCAATTGCACTACTCGGTATTTACCCCAAAGATACAAATGTAGGGATCCGTAGGGGTACGTGCACCCCGATGTTTATAGCAGCAATTTCCACAATAGAAAAACTGTGGAAAGAGCTGAGATGTCCATCGACAGATGAATGGGTAAAGAAGATGTGATATATATATAATGGAATATTATGCAGCCATCAAAAGGAATGAGATCTTGCCATTTGCAACGACGTGGATGGAACTGGAGGGTGTTATGCTGAACGAAATAAGTCAATCAGGGAAAGACATTGGGGAGGGTATGTGCTATGGTGAGTGCTGTGAACTGTGTAAGATTGTTGAATCACAGATCTGTACCTCTGAAACAATGCAATAAATGTAAGAAAAAAAAAAAGAAGATAGTAGGAGGGGAAAAATGAAGGGGGAAATCAGAGGGGGAGACGAACCATGAGAGACGATGGACTCTGAAAAACAAATTGAGGGTTCTAGAGGGGAGGGGGGAGGACTGGTTAGCTGTTGATGGGTATTAAAGAGGGTACGTTCTGCATGGAGCACTGGGTGTTATGCACAAACAATGAATCATGGAACACTACATCAAAAACTAATGATGTAATGTATGGTGATTAACATAACAATAAAAAAGTAAAAAAAATAGATGCACTTACTAAAACATTTGAGTAAAGCTAGGAGAATAGAAGTACTCAGGAGTAAGTCTTTGGAATGTTCACATTTCAGCAATGGGAAAATAACAAAGAATTAAGGAGACAGAGAAGAAATGGTGAAAGATTAGGTTGCAAACAGATTAACATAACCTAATAAAATAAAATGAAAAAAAAGAAAGAAAAGTATACACATCAGAAACAAAGGTTGAGGAATTTTAGAAAGAAGGGGTAGTCGCACCAGATCGCCCCCATCATTTCAGTGAAGCCAGAAGCTAAATCAGTTCAAAGTGGTGCTTACTGGAACACTGACAAGAAAGTTCTGCAATAGTCTTTGCAGTCAGTGTTCTAGAACATCTATTAAAAGGGTGCCTCCCAGCCTCTCGGGGTGGCTGGGTGATAGACACTGGGAAGGGTATGTCCTATGGTGAGCTCTGTGAATTGTGCAAGACTTGAATCAGAATCTGTACCTCTGAAACAAGTAATGCAATATATGTTAAGGAAAAAAAAAAAAAGAAGAAGATAGCAGGAGGGGAAGAATGAAGCGGGGGAAATCGGAGGGGGAGATGAACCATGAGAGACAATGGACTCTGAGAAACTGAGGGTTCTAGAGGGGAGGGGGTGGGGGGATGGCTTAGCCTGGTGATGGGTATTAAAGAGGGCACGTTCTGCATGGAGCACTGGGTATTACATGCAAACAATGAATCATGGAACACTACATCAAAAACTAATGATGTAATGTATGGTGATTAACATAACAATAAAAATTAAAATTAAAAAAACAGTAAACCAAATAAAATAAAATAAAATAAAATTAAATTAAATTAAATTAAATTAAATTAAATAATAAAAAAAAAAAAAGGTGCCTCACCGGCCGTAGGGCCAGAATGATTTTGTGGTGAGCCAGGAGGATCATAGTGTTTGCATCTTCTTCTAGGATACACTGGGATTTAGAACCAGGAGAGCCATTTGTGACAGGCTTGGGCATTGGTACATTGTGTACAGCAGAAGATCAATGAAGGAACGTTCAACTAGAACAGGGGATAGCATAGACAGGAGATTTTGAAGAGCTCTCAGTACAAGGAGCAGGGTGTATGTCGGGGTCAAGGAACTGAGATCCCTATAGGAGGGGTGAAAAGGCTTTGCCGTGCTGGAGAATAAAAGGGGTGACAAGCGGCCTGCCTTTCTGAGTGCAGCAGTTTTCCGCATGGATCATCATATTCCATCTTGTCAACTTTAGAATAGGCACAATTTATGCTCATCTTCCAGATATAGAAATAGAAGCTCAAAAGTTTACATGGCTTATCCAAGATCACATAGCAGGTCAGAAGCAGAACTTGAGTTTGAAAGCTTTGCGTCTGCCTCGAAATTCTGCTGGAGGTTATGTGTCTGGAAAGTGCTGCAGAAGGTACCGGGACCTCAGATTTCAAGGCCTTATGCACTCACCATGTAATCACATTGTTTTGCAAAATCATACTCTTGGTTATATCTACATTCCTTAATGAGCAATTTTATATGCATTGCTCATTTTATCCTCAAGGCAAACTTGTGATGGTGGGGTGGGTGAAGATTTTTATTCCCATTTTATAGATAAGGAAACTGAGGCTTTGTGAACCAAATAGCACAGCTAGTCAGAGAGTTCGTATTCTTATATTAGCTTTACCTCTACTACCAGATTTTTTTTTTTTTTTTTTATTTGACAGACAGAGACACAGCGAGAGAGGGAACACCAGCAGGGGGAGGGGTAGAAGGAGAAGCAGGCTTCCCGCCGAGCAGTGAGCCCGATGTGGGACTCGATCCCAGGACCCTGGGATCATGACCCGAGCCGAAGGCAGTCGCTTAACCGACTGAGCCACCCAGGCGCCCCTACTACCAGATTTTTTCTCCACTAAATACCATTTACCTACATTCTTTTCATCTTTCCTCCTTAATTCTTTTAGCCTTTCTTACTGTCCTGGAAGCAAAATTTCATGTATATAAAATCCCAGCACAACAGTGCCTACTTCCCACTTTACCCAATCAGAGACAAGACAAATGACACAGCCAGCATTTGGTCTCCAACCTGAGCTCAGAAGCTACTATGCCCTCTTAGAGATCATCTTCTCATTTGGAACAAGAAGTGGGATTTGGGTGTGTTCTTCCTTACACAATTTCAAATCATAAGGAACTGATGCAGTACAATGGGGAGACTTTCAGAAAACTGACAGCTGGTTTAAAAAAGCTAAGTTAATTTGCATGAGAAGTGGCAGAATGCCTTAAAGAACATGAAGCAGTTGGAAAAAGAAAATAAGAAATAATAGATGTCTTAGAAGAGAAAAGAAGATGGGGAAGAGAAAATGGGATAAAGGAACAGAGAGAAAACAAAGACAAAATCAGAGGAAAAAATGGGAGCATATCACAAAGAAATAAATTCTTTGAAAACAGCTAAATAATAATGATAGTAGTAATAATAGCAATCTCTTAAAATACGGGCTAAAAAGAACATATGTTGCCACCTGCCACCCCCCGCACCCCCCCGTCTTCTAGTCCCTCCTTTCACTTAGAAGAGAATTTGTTAGGTAATATGCAACTAAAAAAATAAACTAAGATTTGCTTTTTCTACCTTACCTTAGGATATTTCTTTATTTCCAAATTTCCATACAATAGGGATGTATCCACATAAACATGCATATTTATTTCTTATTGTATCCTTTCTCCTGATCTAACTCTCTCCTTCAGGAATCCAATGAAATAAGATTATGGGAGAAGAAGACCCATTGAAGGTTAGTTGGTATCATTAGTCACTATATTAATGAGGCCAGGAGATGCCACAGCACAGCCTCAGGAAATAAAAAGCCTCAATAATGGCCAGGACCACAGTGGCCATTTCTAGCCTTTGAAAAATACAATGAATCAGAGGCAACATCTGACACTCCATTGGAGTTCAGTAACTTTAATTTAGGTAATGAGCAAATAATGTTATGTATTTGCATCTAGTCAGTGAACTGCTTTAAAACTGGAGCAATTCTTCCCCAATACACTTAGAGATAATTTATTTTCCTGGACCTCACTGGGTTCCCTTAGAAAAGAGGATTTTGCACCTTCTGTGGTTGGAGACTTAATTGTGAGATGGAGGCTCCCTCTACTGGACCTATGGTTAGTTGCAAATGTGAGTTCTAACCTGCTTTGAGTAGCTAATTCCTTGTGCTTAGTGTATGATTGTGGCCAATGAAGTGAGCACCAAGGATAATGTCTAATTAATGCGCACACAGACCACTCTTCTCTGAAAGTCTAGAATGCAACAATCTATTACGAATAGGATTTATTCTCTGTTGCTCACTGTAGATGTCTAGGTTAGTTTTGTTTTGTTTTCTTATTTCTCTAACTAGATTGTAAAGTTTAAGGGTTGAGTTTTTATGTTATACTGACCCAGGGTCAAATTACAATTTTCCACTTACTAGACTGAAAGCATGGTTTGTACACTTACTATTTGTATTACCTTAGGTAAATTAATTAACTTCTTAGAGCCTTGGTTTCTTGATTTTAGAAAATAAAGAAAATAATAGGATTTCCTAGGTTCATGAGAATTAAAAAGAAACAGATGTCAGGTGCCTGGGTGGCTCAGTCGGTTAAGCCTCTGCCTTCAGCTCAGGTCATGATCCCAGAGTTCTGGGATTGAGCCCTGCATCGGGCTCCCTGCTCAGAGGGGAGCCTGCTTCTCCCTCTCCCTCTGCAGCTCCTCTTGCTTGTGCTCTCTATCTGGCTGCCAAACAAATAAAATCTTAAAAAAGAGAAATATATGTCAATATATACATATTTTTTTTTGACATGGCAGAACATGATCGTCTAAGTAGTTAATAAATGCTCATTTCATGTTCATTCTCTGACTTCCTCTTGTGGTTAGGTCAATGGATTTAACTAGAAACATGTGACTCACAGTAACTAAAACAGAGTTGAATTTGTCTTAATACTGATAATGTCTACCCAAATGAAAATATCTATTTGGTATCTTCTCTGACAAGTCAATATGCTAGAAACATAGGCTGTAAAAATGAATGAGACAATGCTGCAGGTTTCTTTCCTTCCAGGAACACACGGAGGAGAAAAGGTCTGTTTCCTGCCACTGTCTCCGCTCCTGCTCCGAGGCATCCCTGGTAATGCTCATTGTAATCGCTCAATAGATGCTTATTGAAATAATCTTTAGCCATCTATCTTGGTCTCCACCTTCCCCTTTGTGAAGTATAAAATACATGTACTCCCCATCCAGGACAGCCTGCCATTGAACACATGCTTCTTTTTCTATGCCACATCTTTTTTTTTTCCCCACTCCCTTCTCTCAACCTTTTAATACACTATAATGGTGCTACTTTTTCATTTTTTACCTTTCATGCTGAGAGTTCAACATATACTCTATTGTTAATCCATATACCTTATTGTAAATGTTTCTCCCTTTTGGAGTATTTTATTCCACAACAAAGAGCATTGCGTACCCACATAGAGAAGTAAATACGTGAGACTAAGACTCACTTGAACCTAGAGAACACAGTTCATTCTCTTAACCTGCCTTGAACAAATAGCACCAAATACAACTAAATCCATGAGAGAGAAACAAGAAATCTCTGGATTAGTGTGTTGCCACTGAGGCTTGGGAGTTTATAATGTTTGGAGTAATCAAAAGCATGGCATGTAAGTATGATACATATTTCATTCCTAGTAATTTTAAGATATAACATGAACTGCACTTTAGAAATGCACCCTGTATCAATATACTCTAAAAATAAAACAAAATAATAACAAAAACTAAATAAAACTTAAGATGCAGACTCCGAATAACTCTTTATCCACAAAAGCCTTTAACACATTAAATAGGTTTTTGCTATGGACTGAATGTTTATGTCCCCCAAAATTCATACATTAATATCCTAAGCCCCGATGCGATGATATTAGGAGGTGAGGTCTTTGGGAGGTGATTAGGTCATGAGGGTGGAGCTCTCATGAATGGGATCAGTGCCCTTAGAAAAGAGCCCTCAGAGAGCTTCCTCACCCCTTTTAACATGTAAGAACACAGCAAGAAGATGGCTTTATGAGCCAGAAATGAGTTCTCACCAGACACTAACTTGGCCAGCACCTTGACCTTGGACTTCCCAGTTTCCAGAACTGTGAGAAATAAATGTTTGTTATTTAAGCCACTCAGTATGTGATAGTTTTGCTATAGCAGCCTGGATGGACTAAGATAGTTTCTTTCCTTGGAGCTTCAAACATGATAATATGAATTATGACTCTCCAGGAGAGGTCAAAGTATATAATAGTTATTAATTTAATAAATCCCAGAGCCATCTTTATTTTACAGTTCATCTCACTTGAGTTGGATTTTCTCCCTTGCTAACATAAATGTCTCTAGAAATTACATGTTAAATGCTATCTTGTAGATTGGACCACAAGCTTCATAAAGGTAGGGTTGGTATTAGTTTTGATCTCTGAGGCATCCCTGGTACTTATTACAATGCCTAATATACAGCAGACACACAATCCATATTTGTTGAATTTAATTGAACTCAACAGAGCATCTTTCCTTAAAATATTTTTTTAACCCAGGTACAAGTGCATGATTGTGTTAAAAGCAAGATTCTGAAACAAACCAGCAGAGGCCCTAGGGTGTCAAGATAATTTGAATGTATATAAGTTACTAAGGTTTGGTTTAAAAATGGTGGCACTGGAGGTGGGGTTGGGGGAAAGAATCGACTATTGTAATGATTTTCTGCCATTCACTCCCTATTATCTTTCACCTTACAGCTCTTTGAGTTTTTATATTTGTTTTTCTTAGTCACATGTAATAACTAAAAGAGAACAATTGAGTCAGACATCTGCCACATTTAGAATTTCAGCACAGACATGCTTTATATATGGATCCCGATAAAGAGGAAAAGGATTCAAGCCGACAGTCACTACTAATATCCATCTAAGTCTTCACCTAGCTGTACTTGTGTAGATTGACTATGTGTCTCTTCTGATGTATCTACCTAGTAACCTTGCTTGGCTGGAAACTATTATATTTTCTGGCATTTTATCACTGCACAGAAGTCACAAAGTATCTTCCTCACTTCCTTCTCACCCTAACAAGGATAAGACTTGGGACCCAGAGAATCGAGGAAGGGGCCAGCCACCCCACAAGAATATCTGCCATAAGAAATTGTCAATACTTCAAAGATCTGGGCAGGATAAAGGGCATGGCTGACAGAGCAAAGCTGAGAACATAAAGCCAGTCTAAGAGCCACGCCAAGGCCCAAGGTTAGTATTGACAAGGCAGGATGAAATGCCTGCTACATAGCAATGAATTTGAAAAGACTGGGTCTGGGGCATCTGGCTGGCTCAGTTAGTGGAGCACGCAACTCTTGATATCAGGGTTATAAGTTTAAAAAAACAAAATCTCAAAAAAAAAAAAAGAAAGGAAGGAAAAGACAAGACTGGTTGTAAGCTGGGGCACAGAGAAAAGAATAAAAAGATGGCATCTCATATCCATGTTTGACTCAGACTCACACTGGTCTTTTCACTGTTATGCTATTTTCCATCTCTGGGTTTTGCCCTCCCAACTTCATTCATTATTTTCTTTATTTTATGTCTGTCTGTCTGTCTGTCTGTCTGTCTCTCTCATGAATCTGAACAGTCATGAATAAAATACCAGAACTCTTAGACAACAATCTCTGCTAATTAGGAAAGAAAGGGTATGAACATACAAGAGAGACACCATTATTGGTTCTTTATGAACTATGAGATTCTATCAGCATCATTGTTAAGTATTATGAAAAGGAAGAAGGAAAATGGTAGAGTTGCACCAAGGAGGAAACATTCTCCCTTTATTTCCTCTCAAAGTCGTTGCTATTTACTCTCAGAATTACATAGAGCTTCTAGCCATCTACTTACAGTAGGACTCTTTCATTATCCACCAGTTCTGAGCACTGAAACTCATGTCCTTTGTGATAGGGGTAGATATTACAGGGATTTTACTTGTAAAGTACAGCTGAGCCTCTGTTTCCAAGCAGACATATCACATAAAAACTGGAAGTACACATTTTGAGCTCAGAAGGGAGGTGAAGGAGAAAATGCAGTGTCTTGGCTTACACATGGTCCATAAAACCAGACAAATGGGTAAGATGGCTTTGATAACACAAGATAGTATGGAAAGGAAAGAGTATCCTAAATTGAGGTCTGAGGGATTCCAACATGTAGAAGTTAGGAGGAGACAAAGGACCCAGCAAAGGAAATTGAGATGCAGACAGAAATATGGGAATAAAATCATAATAACCCCGTGTCATGGAATCCAATGGAATGCAATCTATGAAAGACAATGTCACCAGAAGAAAGGCGGAAGTAACTGGGCTGAAAACTGCTTGGAGGTCAAACAAAATGAGTTTTGAAAAGTGTTGAATTTGGCCATATGTTGGTCGCTGGTGAATTTAGCAAGAAACACGTCAATGGGATGGTGGTGGGTAGAAGCCAAGTTGGAGAGGGACAAATGAGAGAAGGGAGAACATCATTCATAATTTAAATTTAAAATACTATAAAAAACACATGGACAATAGAGAATAGAAGTGAGAGATGGGGACAGCATGGGTGTCTGTGAAGGGCAATGAAGAGGTAGAACTGAGGGCATAGCTTTGCAATCAAGGCTTTGTGTTTATTTGCCTTGTTAGAATTTATATAATTGCTAATGAAATAATATAGTAAAAAAAGAATAACGGTAACGTAAAGTAAAAAGAGACTTAGGAGATTGTATATATGTGTGCATGTGCATGTATGTTTGTGTAATAACTGATGGAATTGTGTCTCTCAGATAGAGAAGCAGATAAACATTCCAAAAATTTGGAGAGATGCACTTTTGGTAGGAGGAAGGTTGCTTCCTCAGTAATAACCAGGGAGGAGAGAAATAATCTAATTGCAGGAGAAGGCACATTTGTAGATGATGTAATGGGAAGGCAGGCAAGGAGAGCTGTCCCATTCGCTAGCTTGTATTTTCCGTATGTAAGCAGAAAGAGTGAGAGGTCCCCAGGGAAGAAAAAGATGAGACATCTTTCCTGACACAAGAGAAGTCATTTTAGGCTCCCAGCCCTTTTCTCTAATCTGTGCCTGATTTGCCAGAGCACACCTCTCGCAGAACTTCCTAGCCGGAGTTAGAACAAAGAAATGCAAAAACCTCAGTAGTTAAGGATTTTAAGGGAACAAAGGGAATGCAAAAACTAACAATCTCCACCAGACCAGGAAATAGCCTAATCATATCAGAGACAATAAATCAATGTATAAAACTCCCAGGGCTGTTTCAAAAGTAAAGATTGACCTAACACACATTCTTGAGTTGTTTTTGCAGGATTGAAACTGTGCCCCATAGGGTTAATGAGGTTAAAACTGTCACCAGCAAGATCCCCACTAACCCCCCTTGTTATTCACCAGAATGTTAACCCTATCTTTAGAGGCAAATGATAGAAAGAGCTCCTGGGGATCCAGACCAGTTTGAGCTCTACCACCGACTCATACCTGTGCAGATGGACCACAGAGTGTCCTACAGTTACCTGGACACCTCATTAGAATGTGAAAATCTTTTCCCCAAGAGGAGCACAAAATTTATCAACATATCACGCCATGCATGTACAGGCATGTTTCCTAGGTACTCTACACGCCATGACAGAACTCCCCTTTCTGAATATTCATCTTAACCCTAAATAAAAGCAACCCACTCACCCCGACTTGGGGAGTCATGGTTTTGGAAATTATTCTCCATGGTCTCCTTATTTGCTGCAAATAAAGTTCCCTTTCTTTGACAGCTCTACCTGGTGTGGTTTCTACCTGGAACTCAGTGAGGAGCGAGCTCACTTGTAGTTGGTTACACTTAGGGAGAACCCTGCTTGGATTAGCACTGTATTTTCTCATGAAAGCACATGCCAATATCTCCAATATATAGATTCAATGCCATGCAAAAAAGCAAAATAAACATACTGGAAATGTTAAGAGTCTGGGATGCGTGTGTCATTTCAGAACCTGGGTTTTAGCATGTTATCAAAAGATACAGCACTGGGGCACCTGGGTGGCTCAGTCGTTAAGCGTCTGCCTTCAGCTCAGATCATGATCCCAGGGTCCTGGGATCGAGCCCCACATCAGGCTCCCTACTCTGCGGGAAGTCTACTTCTCACTCTCCCACTCCCCCTGCTTGTGTTCCCTCTCTCACTGTCTCTCTCTCTCTCTGTCAAATAAAATCTTAAAAAAAAAAAAGACATAGCACTAAAAAGAAAAAAAATATATAATAAATGTTATGAAATATTTAGCAGCTACAATGCAGAAAAGTTTTCTGAGCTTTTCAGAATATTTATCTGAGTTCAGTCTATCCCCTGAGCAGTTTCCCAGCACTATGTCAGGGTCTCTTTCAGGAATATTATTAGATTCTATTTCAAGTAGGTGCCAGTTAACTATACCGCCCCTTGGTCTAAGCAAAATAATAGTATACAGTGTCTGTGCATGTGTGTGTGTGTATA
Organism: Mirounga leonina; assembly: GCF_011800145.1. Classification (NCBI taxonomy): domain Eukaryota; kingdom Metazoa; phylum Chordata; class Mammalia; order Carnivora; family Phocidae; genus Mirounga; species Mirounga leonina. Next base: position 94,182,333 of record NW_023270268.1, on the reverse strand, counting down.
ATGTGCTGATATTTCAGAAAACAAAATTTCAGTACCTAGAAAATGTAATCATAATGTAATAATTTCTGCTTATAGAGTGTATTCATGAATGAACAAAGATCCTTTTTTCCCAGGTTTGTTCAATTTTTCTTAATTTGTGATTACCATCAATTTACTCAAAAAGAACAAAGTCATGCTTTTGCTTGTAACACAGTGTGGCAGTGGAGTTGGTCATTGTTAAAGTTTATACATTTTTATGTTTGATAATATCATCTCCTTAAATTAATCAGAGGACCAAGGTATTGTTCAAAATATCTGATATTTTTACAAATACAATTTCACAGTGCAAGAGTTGTGATGTCATTGAAGATTCAACTTTGAGTGTTGCTTAATGTCTAGAATTCTATTTAAAGTTGAAAATTAAGGATCAGTTTATGAACAGAAAAACTATCTAGGTCTCATGTTTACAGATAATTCTGATGAGGGTGGCAATAGTGATGATGCTGAAGATTTGTTAGTGATGATTATAAATATGATATAAGCTCAGAATAAACATTTTTCCAAACATTCAAAAAAATGACCAATGTATTGAAGGGCACTTTTCTTTCACATCCAATTGACAATCTCCAAGCAAATGAGACAGAAGAAGGAGGGGAAGCCCCTACCTCTGCTCTGTAGATTTAGAGATGGTAAAATATTTCCATACTGTTGACAAAGGACTATTGCTGCCCAACCGGTAAAGGATATTTTTTCTAGATCACAAAAATATCTCTTGAAAGAAAGATGCTTTGGCCTTTGACTTAATACATCATTCTCTAGAAAGGCTGCCCTATGCACCACCAAAGGTGTACTATAGCTGATCTTTCTTTATCGTACAAATATGGGAAATGAGTGAATGACAGAAAAGTCAGCTGACAACAGAAATATTTCCAGGAAGAAAATAATAGGTCAAAACTTAGAGTCAGGGGTGTCTTGGTGGCTCAGTTGGTTAAGCATGTGCCTTTGGCTCAGGTCATGATCTCTGAGTCCTGGGATTGAGCCCCACATCAGGCTTCTTGCTCAGCAGGAAACCTGCTTATCCCTCTCCCTCTGTCCCCACAACTGCTTGTGCTCTCTCTTTCTCTCTCAAATAAATAAATAAAATCTTAAAACAAAACAAAACAAAACTTAGAATTAATCCTGAGATTAAACAGTGTCAGTATCTATACCTACAGAGAGTAGACTCACAGTCTAGACACTGCCATTTTAGATGAAGAAAATGATAGTAATAAATTATCTGCAAAAATGGGATTAAAACATTTTTATAGCATTTATACTGGAAACATTGCAATTTTAATGTCCAGCAACAACAAAAAAAGGATAAAAAGATTGTAGAATATTTGCTCAATAGGATATTATACACTGATAAGGAATAAACATATAATTCTGAGTGAAAAGAGAAAGTCCTACAAAACAATGTATATTTAACATTATTTTATAAAACTTAAGAACAAGTAGAACAAAGTAATTTATTATTTCAGCATATATATGTATGCACACATTATATGATATATGTGTGTATATATTGCTATTTTACATATATCTGGTATATACATAACCATTTTATCAAAAAGTAAATACAAAATTTAGGATAATTATTACCTACCTCTGGGGAGAGGAAAGGGGATGAAATAAGAAAGGAACATACTGGTAGATGCAAATTTGGGCAATATCCCAGTCCTTAGGTTGGTTATTATAAATTTTTACTTTGTCATTATATATATGCATATATATATAAAATAATATTTTATGGATATATATTTATATACACATATCACATGCACATTATATATATGTGTATATATGTGTATGTAACCATAAAATATTATTTAAACAAAAGTTAAAACAAAATAAAAGTCTCAGCATTAAAATGTGTTATTTCTCCAAAATATGAAAATGAGATATGTTTAAAACACATAGTCATAATTCCCAATAACTGAGGATTTATGGTATAGGAAGTAATCAATCAATATGCACACTGCATCTGGAAGGTAGCAGTTATGCCCCAATCTGTGTTTGGTATCACTCAGTTGACATCTTTTCCTAAATGTCTAGAGTATCCAATGTGCAACACAGTACAATACCAAAGAAATACTCACTTCAGTGTTTTTTCCCTGATTAAGGATCAGGCAATTTAGATGTTGACATAAAATATTCCTATCAGTTTATATTACAAGCCATTTATGCAGCAGTATTTCATACTCCAGGTTAAGCTATCATACTGTTTTGAGACTGTTGACTTTCTTTACTGTTTTCTGAAACACAAAACATTCTGGTTCCTCACAATTAAAAAAAAAAATATATATATATATATATATATATAATATATCCCGATAATCTAAATTAAGAGTTAAGATAAACTGGACTCTGCTACTATTTGTGTCTCAGAAATTCCACCTACTCCTGATTATACCAAGGGATGCTAACTAAATGTACATTTTTCAATGCTTTCTCACCTCCACCACCAAAAACTCTCTCTGAAATTTTGTAAATTGAAGCTCAAATTCTGCTGGGAGAGTCATGATAATTATCACTGCTTCTGCAGTTACAAATCTACTACATCGATTTCAGCCAGAAGATACATGTCTCCAAAAACCATTTCTCTTCTATGTAATACCCTGACCTAATTATCCAGGAAGACTAGGTTTCCCTAAGTGGGGTGTTAGGCATGAAAGAAACTACTTCAAGTCTTTCAGGCCCCTAGTGTAGCAGCTGTTAAAAATTTGGGGTTCTCATGCTGTATGTAAGAATATGCTATATTTGTCTTCCCAGTAAAATGTACATATCCATATGCATCAAATGTGTCTTGACTTTCAGGGACTTACGTATTTCTGAAGCTCATTCATAGATTAAGGATCTGTAGGTTTATACTGTGGCAGATTGCATGTCCGATGCCCACATCTTAACTTTGAGTCAACACAAGTAATAAAGGTGAGATTTAGACCATGTTTATCATCATTTGAATTACTAAAACAATCTCCTACCTGATCTCTCTGTCTGCAGTCCCACCAACCCTTATCCTCTACACTGCCTCAGTAATGATCTCTTGAAAACAAAGATTTAATCATTTAATACCCACTACTCCCTACTGAAAAAAAATTAAAAACTTTTTATCACCATTAAAAAAAATAATAAAACTTCATAAAAGCATGTAAGACCCTTGGTGATACAGCCCCACCTACATTTTGTGTTTTCTCTTTCACTCTGCCCATCAGACCCTACATCCTCTGCACTTTGCCATGCAATTTCATACTCTGAGCCTTTGTATATTTGTTACCTCTGCCCGGAGTATCATCCTATGGCTTTATTTTCATGTGAATAATTATAATTTAATCCACCTTTTCTAAGACTCAGTGTGGGTTTCATCTCTTTCACAGAGCCTTCTCTAGCTGCCCCCCCACAGTGTGTCAAATGCTCTTCTAGTTGGTCCCCAAATAAACCTATGCAATCTTCCATTACAACATTTATCAAACTGCCCAATTGCACCAGTCTCCCTCTGCAGGCTGTGAGGTTTGTAATAGCATGGACTGGATTTTTGTTACTTAATGTACAGTGACTTCAAAGGTATGCTAGACATAGTAGAAAAAAAAAACCAACAACACAATGCTTGCATGGAATGAAGAAAAAAAAAAAAAAAAAAAGCAGCTGTCAGGAACAATGTAGTTTATAGAAAGATGAACGGAACTGGTTATCTGAAGACTTTTTCTGGTCTGGAATCTGCTCCTAATTCACTGCAAACACTTGAGGAAGTCATTTTTTGTCAGAGTTTTCTTTTCCTTTATGGAAAAATGACATGGTTGGACTAGATGCTCTCAAAGGCCCCTCTCAACTCTAAATTTCTATTTTTATAAAGCTTTCTGCTTAGTTTCTCCATCTATCTAGGATATGCATTATTGGTATGTTATATGATTCGAAGAGAGAAGGAAGAAGAAGAGAAATAGAATTACATGTACTCAGCCAATGTCCTCTGGTAACATTAATAATAAGCTTTTTTTTTTTTTTCAGTTATTTTTTCCTGCTGTGAAACTAAATTTTCATTATATGTTCTTGGTCATGTTTTAAGTTAGAAGGAAGTAGGCAGAGAAGGGAAATGTTGCTAACTAGCTTACATTCCTCATTTGTTTCTTAAACAATTATTTAGGTTCCTAAAATGATATTTCTGACAGAAAATAAAATAAGCATATTCCTATCATAAAGCTTAAAATGAGGACAAGGACCTTGTCTGTTTTGCTAACCCCCATTTCACTAGTGCCAGACACCTATTGGTTGCTCAGTAAATATTTAGTGAATGACAAGTATCTCACCACAGTTCCATTCAGACGTATCAAGGAGACCCCAGTTCAGGTGGGTTAAGTAATACAGAAGAATTTCATTCTTTTGTTATGCAATATTCCAAAATATGTGTTTGGATATGGGCTAGGTGGAGTGTTTATAAAGAAAGGGTTTGCTCAGCTTACCTGGCTACTCTTAATGAGTTTTAGAATGCAAGTTGAAAAACAATCAAGGGAAGAAAATTCCAATTGTTATTTTAAAAAGTATCTATTTACATATAAGTGAGATCAATATTTATCAAACTATGTTTGATTTTAAACTGTTCACTGAAGCAATCACCCTAAATAATTGCATTAGAGCACTCTTTAAAACCTGTTTCTGTGTAAGATGCTAGTATGTTTTTCTTTTAGCAAGGTATTTACTTGAAACTCTTGATTTACAGAAAGGAAACATTAACATAGAGCACTTTCTTTTTTTAAAATTTTTTTTCTCTTAAAATGTTTTACTGAAGAAGCAATGCTTATTACATAAATGAGCAGCTGAATGAATGATCCCAGAGCAAATATCCATTAAACCACTAGCCAGTCAAGAAAGAGAACATTTTATTTATTTATTTGAGAGGGAGAAGGAGGGAGAGAGAGAGAGAGCACAAGAGCAGGGAGAGGAAAAAGCAGATTCCCCACTGAGCAGGGAGCCTGCTGTGCAGCTCAATCCCAGGACGACGCTGGGATCATGACTAGAGCCAAAGGCAGACGCTTAACGGACTGAGCCACCTAGGCGTCCCTAGCATTTTCTTTATAAGTGCATTTTTCTCCTAAAAACATATGTTCAAATTACTAACAGAAATAGTTATTTCAGATTTACAGAACATTCAATGTTTAGATGTTTGATGGAATATAAAGATGAATGAGTCATCGCCTCTGACCTCAAATAGCATAAAATGTAGGAAAATAAATGAGAGTTAGGTTCAAGGGATAATATGTACCGTGTGTGTGGTGTGTGGTGTGGCAATTTTTTTTTTTTTTTTTTGGTCTGGAAGGCTAGATGAGGTGATCATGGGATCTCTTTTTTGGCATGGTATTCAGAGAAGTTATCAGAAAAGAGTAGGATGTAAGCTCATTCTTGAAAGAGGGATATAGTTTTAGTAAATGAAAGGAAGGGGAGGGCATTTCTGGTAGAGAGAACTGCATGGCAAAAGTCTAGAATCCAGGTAACACAGAACCTACATGAGGGACAGGCTCACACAAAGGTGTGATCATGGAGTAGGAGCTTCTGCAGCGAAGACCAGAGTTCCAAATCTGGGACGCACTGAAAGCCACATAAGAGTACTGACTCTCTTTCAGTAGGGAGTGAGCATTCAGCTAGAATGCAGGGACCAGAGCTGGAAACTGAGCTGCAAAGCTGTTTTATACCTAGTTGAGTCTGGATGGGATTTGGGGGTGGAGGGAGTGGAGTTGGTGGGATATGAATGGAAGAAGGATGAAAGGAATAAAATTTGGGAAGAGTCAATGGAAGAAAATGATGCCATCACAGAGGGAAAAGACAAGTCAGCAGGCAAAGTTAATTTGCTAGGAAGATGAGGAGGGATAAGGGACAAGGCTATGTTGTTCATTTTTTAAATGTTTATTTTCATTTTTAAAGTGTTGAATTTCAGGTAACAGAGGGTCAATTAAAAGAAAAAAAAAAAGAAGGCCAAGAGGCAGTTGTGAGTTTGAGGGAAAGTCAGGGCTGGTGGTACTAACTCTTCAGAGATTTCTTGTTATCAAACCTCAGGACCAATTATAGAGTGTCAATATAAGTATTTGTCTTGCTAGGGAAACAACTTTAATTGGGGACCTATCTCTCTTTACCACCACATTTCTCCTTTGGTCACTAGGTTTTTGCCTAAATTAGTTGAAGACATTGTAGGCATCACAACTTAACAGTTTGAATTAAGGTATAAAGTGCAACATTTGAAAGCTAAAATTGTGAATGGCTTTTGGAAAACAAAAATAGCAAATGATAGACTACGTGATGTGAGTAATTGAGATTATGAATATCTGGCTGCTCTTAGTGACAGCCCAGTTATAACCTGTTAGCCCGTAAAGAATGTGTCCATGATTCTCTTTCCAAAGCAGCCTGAGGCCACAGGCAGAGATCTGGTTGCTCCCACTGTCATTGCACATTCTGAGTCCTCTCGGGAATAATACCACTCTCCTCCTCAGTGGAAGGGGCTGGATTGGTTACTTGGGGTGCCTTAGGCTGCAGGGAGAACCCCCACCCTTCTTATCCATGGTCAGCGTGCTAAGCATCCCTCTTGGGTAGTGGGAAATTATTTCCTTTCTTTCCATTCAGTCGGGGAATGGCAGTAAGCATCAAATGCTTATTTCTGTCTGTAGATTTAGAAGGTACTAAATCAGTTTAATGCTGATTTCACCCCCCCCCCCCCCCCCCGCCAAAAAAAGCAGACAGGTGAATTAGAGAGACAAATGGGAAATAGTTGAGTCACTCACTTATCCCTTCCAGAGATTTTTATCATGGGCCTGCAATAGGCCTAGTAAAAACTTAAACCTCTGTTGACTCCATTTAGCGGGCAGCCTGGAAAATGCCTGTGATAAGTTGTATTCCTTGGGGAGCTCAGCGTGTATTCGTCGTTTCTTCCTTGATAATTCCAGAAATACCATGGAAGGGGTAATAATATCTACAGTAATGAGTGTGCCTTGGGAAATTGCTAAACTTTAGAATTCACAAGAAGGCACATCTTCATATCTCAAAATAGATTCTCACTTGCTATGCTCAAGCTCAGGGAATCGCAACGTGTAACCACTATGTAACCACTTCTTTGGCCAGCTGAGGGCGCAATTGATTTGCTTTTGCAGATACAGCCCTCCTAATGCCTTTGGAAAAAAGGAGTCCACTAAGCCATCTGCAGGGAGGGAACACCGGGATAAAAAGGTAGTCTGGAAGCAGGGGAGAGTGGGCAAGAAAATCTAAATGCTGCAACACAGAGCAGCCCCCAAGAGTTTTGAGAAGCATGGAAAAAATGATATTTCATGAATAAGACTCAAGAGCTTTTGTTCGCTGAAGTGTATTAGGGTTATAGAACAAACAGGATAACTTTCCATTTTGCTCATGTGTGCGGGTAGGTTTAACAAACATTTATTTTCTATAATTTGTAATATCTAACTTCCACAAATCTGCATCAATTAAAAAACAAAACAAAACAAAACTAGAATGCTGATTTTGAGTTTCTCAGCCCAGTAATACATTGATAGCAACTGTATTAGTTTTGTGATTAATTTCTCATCTTATTTTAAGTACAAAATAACGTTGAAAGGAAAATCATAGTGTCTTCTAGGAGGATGTATTTTTTCTCACTTTGAATGAATACCCTGACCATTCATAATTCATTACTATAAAGTGAAAACAGCAACTTGTTAGATCTCACTAATAACTTTATAATGTAAAACACCTAAAATATGTATTTGCTGGACTCCTTCCCTACAGGAGAGTTAAAGGTCACTTGCACGATATCAGTATTTACCTAGTGCATGTATGGCTTCCTCCATTTTCAGGTTCAGTTCCAGACTACAATCTGGAGCAACTTGGGCTTGATAAAAATCACCTCTGCTACTGGAAACAATGTGTTTGATTTTTCTCTTGATTTTTCTCTTTCAGTGTTTTTTTGAAAGTCCATGGTATACCCCTTGAATCATAAAGTGTACATACAACTGAGTCACAGGAGGTTCATCTATTTCTTTCAGGAGGTTTGTCTATTCAATCTACTTTGTAACCCTCTAGAAAAATCTGTTTCCTAAGGTGGTCATGGATCCTAGGACCCTCTCTTACTGAGGAAAACAACACTGCCCAAGAAATCCCTGCAAGTCTCAAGATCCAGAAGGGGTAAAGGTCCATAAAGAGACTGATTAATCAAAATCATAGGTTTGATACCAGAAGTGAGAATATAGACAATTCCATTTATACTCTATCGCCAGAGGAATCTTGTTAAAGCACAGATCGATACATTTCACTCACCCTTCCCATCATGCATAGCATAACCTCATTGTCCCTGGCCTAACAGTGTCAGCCCTCTTTGAATTGGCACCAGCCAGCTCTTCCAATCTTTCTGCTGCCCCTTGAATTCTAGGAAAACTGAACCAGGGGGTTTCCACATTCATATCCTTCCACTTGACCCCTGGGCAGATCCCTCTCTCTAGAATTCAATTGGGATGAAGAGTGACCCGGTTTAGTAAAGGCAGCTCATCTCCCTACCTCCACACATCTATGTGCATCCTTGCTGATCCAAGCTAAATATAGTTTCTGTTGTCAAGTTTTCCTAAGGTCCTCTAGAGACTCTGAACTCTTTTTCAATATGCATCACATCTAGTTCTCTTATGACACTTAATTCTTTCTACCTTAAAATGTAGGTCTTTATGAACATATATTTTCTACCAGCTCTAAGCTGACTGAAAGTAGAATCTATATCTAATCTATCTTTTTATCCTCCAAAACATTTAATACAATGCCTGGCACCAATAGGCACTCAGTAAATATTTACTGAATGAATTAATAAATGAATTAATTTACAGTTTCTGCTAAACCAAAGTTACTTTCTAGGGAGGTATCTGATAAGTTTAATGTTGTTTAAGTAATTCCCTTATATGCCAAATTAACTACCAGTCAGCCATCTAAATGCATAGGAATTAGCACTTTGCTGAAGAGCAATTGCTTAATGCAAAGGGTAATTGTTTGTATGGTTCTTTTGAAAGGAGAGGGTTCAAAACATGAGAAAAAGGTTGAGAAGTCTCTTTACTAGAAACTCTCAGTATTCTTGAAAAAAACTATGGAGAACTTTATAAAATACTGCTTGGTGCCCACAAATCCTAACAGTACATACTTCAATCCTTAGTCATGGAAACAGCAATAGTTGTCTCCTTGAAATTGCCTTTCTCCACACCCTTTGCTTGATTTTGATAGTGAGACACAGATAAAGAATTCAAGGAAAGCAAACAGAGCCTCTAAAACATGTAAGTCATATATACATGTGTATCACTAGCGTTACCTCACATGCGGTGTATATATATATATATATATATATATATATATATATATGTATATATATATATGCTAAACATTTACAGTGAAGACAAGAGGTTCAGCTCTGCAGTAGGATTTGAGATTCAAAACGTTCAAAGTTTTCAATAAGAAACAGGTAAAGAGCAGATTTTAATTTGACAAGAGAGTTTTGAAGTTTTTTTAAGTCTTCCTTTGGTACTTTAAGAGACATTGAATGTTTTTTTACTTTCACCCTCTATTTTCTCGTTAGACAAATACATAGCTTTACCAGTTTCTTTACAGCCTTCAAAGTAGTTGCATATTTCAGCACCTAAAAGCAAAGAATCCATGCTGTCCATTCAATAGTTCTTTTGGACCCTGTGATGGGATAGAACAGGTGCCAGATAGGGCCTCAGCCTCCTCATTGAGATGAAAAAAATATTTTACCAAGTACACAAATTAGGGTGCATTTATGCCAATATATAATAAAAAATTAAGCAAATGGCATGGATCAATGTATATTCAGGAAAGAAAGAGTTAGTGATGACTTCAAAGTTTTTAAGAAAATTGATTGGGATGGATCTTGATGGATCCCACCCAGCAGGCAAAGATTTGGTGAAAATAGGCTATTTATAAAGTGTGGGCAACTAAACAAAGACAGGATTGAAAATGACATATTTATTGGATAGTAGGAAACTTGAACTAGTATACAGCAAGCATTTATTGAGTATTTACAATGTGGTAGGCATTGTACTAAAACATCTGAGTGAACAGGGTGTATTAGGGTTAGTGGTTCTTAAAGTGTGGTGTCCCTGGGCCAGGAGTGTTGGCAGGACCTGGAAACTGTTACAAATACAAATTCTCAGGTCCCACTCCAGAAGACTTATCAGAAAATCTGGGGTTGGGGCCTAGGAATCTGCATTTAACAAAGCTCTCAGGTGATCCTGATGCTCACTCAAGTTTGAGAACTGCTCTGTTAGAGGAAATAACCCTGACCAGGTGGAATAAGAGCTAGAATTCCAAGCAGTAAATGTATGAGAGACAGGAAGTCACAGACACAGTTTAATAAGACCAGTGGCATCAAGAAAGTGACTTTTTTTGTTCAGGTCACTCAGAAGAAATATCAGGAGAGGTTAAAAGTATGAAAATAATTATATCGGGATGTCTGAAATCTTTATAAAAGTCCCCTTAAGCCATACAGCTACTGGAAAACAGAGACAAGTTTAATGAAACAATTCCATCTTTTGAGAAAAAAAAAGTGAGTCACTCTTCTTAAAGAAGTTTCAGTGAGATTACCTATCTAATTTGTCCTCTCTGACTGTTCTCTCTGCCTTCTCTGGAGTCTCATTTGGCAGAGTCAAGAAGAACTCTGCACTTTACCCAAGAATTATTGGATAGAACTCTAGTCTATCATCTTTTTTAGTGTTTTTGATTTTTAAACATCAATTTCAGCTACTAACATGAGGAAAAAGAACTTACATTACACAGCCTAGATTTTATATGTTTTCTTATTTTAAAATGAAATACTGAAGTAAATTCAAATCTCTCAGCTATTTCTTATAAATATAACTCCCTTCTTCATTATGTATATATGTATATATGTACATATATGCTTATAAGGTGTGTGTGTGTGTGTGTGTACTTATAACATACTTTTCACTTTAAAATACCTTGAGAAAAAGTGAAGCTCTGCATTTGGCTCAGGTGGCTGGGAAGGGCACCCTTCTAGAGAGCCATAAGCGATAAGGTGGTTATTGATTATTTCAGGTAGGAAGGAAAAGCAGGTGTAAGACAGAAATAGGCAAGGTCTGAAATGCAATGATAAGCAAAATTTTAAACCGTTAAGTAGAAAAAAAGAAAATTTTAAAAAGCTGAATGTTATAAGAATTGGGTTGAGTCAAAAGCATCTATAGAATGATGGGTAGTTATAGGTATCGGCTATCTGTAGTACTTGTGAATTTTATTTATTAGCCCATAGCTATCCGGAGAAGCCTCTGTTCCAGGGAAGGGTTTTCTGGAAGATGAAGGAGATTGACCAGATCATGGAGGTCTTTGGGGTGGGAACTGTCTAGGCGCTGCACGGCCTTCAGTCTCAATTGTAAGTTATAGTTGATCCTCATTATTTGGGGACTCCATTATTTGTGAATTGGCCTACTCATTAGAATTTATTTGTTATCCCCAACTCAACACACACTGCTTTTATGATCATTTGTAGACATATGCAGAATAGTGAAAAATTTGAGATGACCAACACACATGAGTGTTCCCAGCTAAGTTGCCTTTTTGATTCAGCACTCATCCTATAAACAAAAGTCTTTTTTGTAGTCTGCTTAGTGCTGCATTTTTCACTTTCTTGTGTTTTTTTTGTTGTTGGTGGTGGTGATTTTGCTGTTTACAATGGCACCCAAGTGTAGTGCTGAAGGGCTGCTATTGTTCTGCAAGAAGATGTGATCTGCCTACAGAATGTGAGTTAGATAAATTTCATTCATACATGAGTTACAGTGCTGTTGGTGTAAGTTTAGTGTTAGTGAATCAACAACATATATTTAACAAGCGGTCTTTAAACAGAAACACACATAAAACTAAGTTATGTATTCATAATTTGACATAACACTTGTGACCTAAGGCTCGTAGGAACCTAATTTTATATTTACCCCATGAGCGATAGTTCAGTATTTGCTAATTCATAGTTCATGGCAATTTTATAGAATATAACAAATCCAAATAATGAGAATCAACTGTATTTTGCATGTAATTTTGAGTATTAACTCAAGTGATAAGTTCCCCAATTTTATTTGCCCTCAATTCTATATATGTTTGCTGTTAAGGTTAACAATTCTTTATGGAGGGTGGGGGGTGGTGATTAGGGTAGAAAATATTTTGTAGAGTGACTTGCTGACTTCCATCTAAGTGTTTTGAGTATTAAGAATTAAAATTGTACTATTATGATTAGAGTGGCATAGAGACCCAAATTATGATTTATATGTGCCTTTATTTGTAATTAACATCTTAAAACCTCAACCAAATATTAGTAATGAGGAGCTTCTGGGAGTTTTCTGATTTGGAACGAAACAAAGCTTTGATATTTCACTGCCTACAGGTAATTTAAACCTCAGCATCTTAAGAATTTACCACACACAGGTCAGTTGGGACCCTCGGTGTCACAGTGAATATTGGAGAAGCGCCTTTAAATGTTTCCTTGCACGTATCAAACAACATCTCACAGGATGTTTTTGGTACATAAGAAATGTGGAGAGATGTATGTGAGTAACTGCAAGAGCCAGAGAAAAATTCAGTTTGATTCTGCATCAAACCCGGAAAGTCTTCCTGAGTTTTGTCTTGATCACAATTTGGGCAAAATAAAACATGGCAACCAGGAAGAAGGAAGCAGGGCTAAACCCTACAGATGATGAACTACCTATAATATGAGCACTTCTTGAAGCAGACGCAAGTAAGTAGATTGACTGCTATAAAGAAAAGGAAAACAAACAAAACAAATTAAAACTATAACCTGTGTCTGTGATATAGGTCAATCTCCTGTCCATAACAGGTAAGAAAATATTAAAAGTAACTATTTTTCTTCCTGTCTTATGTTTTGTCTCTATGCAAACATATTTCAAACAAGTGAATCCAAATCCAAATCAATTCCCAGTGATACCCCCGCCTCCATACTCCCCAAGCTTTCTAAAGGTCTCCAGTGACATGGCCCTCTATGTGTGTATGGCATGCACATGTGTCTCTGTGTCTGTCTCTCTCCGTTCTCCTCCCCCTCCTTCTTTTCTGCCCACCTCTCCTCCACACGTCACACCATCTTTGCAATCAGAACTCTGCAGACCCACATAATGGCATTAAGAATCTGGCTCAGTTAATACTGTTATTTAGGAAATGTGTGTAGAATAGTATTGCCTTTTCTGATTTATCAATGAAAAGAAACTTGTAGAATAAATTAAGCCATAAAATCAGAGGGATCCCTCACATGAGGATAGTGAAAGGACGGTGGTGAGTGGTTAGGGTTACCGATGTTCTGCCTCCTGTTGCTCGATTCAGCATTCAGGACGTTGAGCCCAGGACCTTAGGGCTCATTCCATCTATTGGTGATCCAATGTCAGGCAGAGTAGAAGAATGCCAGGGGTGAGCATACAGGGCTCTGGGTATTTATTCAGTCTGCTAGGTCATTTTGTGTTGGGCTACACTCTTAGGACTAAATGATTAAAGAGGGTGATTTCCGACTGAAAAAGTTTCTTTTCACTGCATTGCTAGACTATGTTGTCTAGCCTACTCACAGCTGATGTGTTACTGAAATTTTCCAGGACAGAAATTTAACCTGCTGGTGAGTAGTAAGACAAGAGGAGGGATTCTCGGCTTTATAAGAGGTGGTGACACACAGTATGGATCCCAGTGAGTAAGGGACGGCTGCTGCTCTCTGAGACATAGAAAGGGAGCCACAGAAACTGACAGACACTGCAGTTCAGAGAGTAATTTGCCCCATAGGAGGTAGAGGTGTCACCCTCACTGGAAAAAATGATAGCAAAAAAAGCCATTCGCCATGGTGGCCCAGGGGAAGTGAAGCCTTTGAGGTGTCCCAGATAAAGAGAAGAGCCAGCTCATTAGATGGAGGTGGGGGACAGACGAAGAGCTACTTGAACCACTGTAGAAGTACTTGGGCCCCCAGAGAGGAAGTCAGCCTGCCTCTTGGGGCCACCCTGGCTTATTAATAGGGACCTGTCACATCAGAGACCTGGCCATCTAGGACTGTTTCAGAACTTAGGTCAGTGTTTTTCAAGTATAGCAAAAAAGATTAAAATTTGGAGAAGGAGTAGTGAAAAGTGTCCTTGAGACAGACTTTTTTTTAACAATGACAGATGAACAAAGGAAATGGCAGAAGTGGGTTTTCCTTCTACTCCACAAACTACTTCCCCTTTCCAGGATATTATCACTATGTAGAGGGAACTTCTTCTGAAAATACATTACTGATATTCACTAAATTACAGATGTTCTTCCTTTACAGGGGAAGAGATATAATAGAAAAGAACTAAGAAACCTATATTTAAGAATAATTTTTAAATTGTATTTTACTTTCAAAGTATCCCTAATTCCAAACAAGGAATCCTCTAGCCCTTGTAGTTTACATCTGAGTCCTTATAGACACAGGAAGCTATAAATACACACATGCACGTAAGTGTTTTATGTGTACTTTATGCAGCATTTAAAACATAAATTTAGTCCTCAAGGAGCTTGTGATCTATGATCAATATGACCTAAACAATAAAGAGATTTTTCCATAAAAAGTAAATGCTAACAATAGAATTTTTTTTTTTTTTTTGTATTGAGGTCTATCATGATAGGGTGTTTTGACCTATGAGTAAAACAACAATGAAGTGATACACATTGTCCTTTAATGAGTCAGATGGAGTTGATTTCATGGACCATGTCTAAATGGTAGAGTGTTTTAAAATAAAAATAAATAAATGAAGTAAAAGCAAAGAATTTCCAGGTCTAACAAAGCAAGTAAAAAAAAAAAAAAAAGGAAGTCTGAGTGACTGAATACCAGTGTGATGAACAGGCACACAAGAGGACCAAGGAGATAAAAGGTGTGGCTTGGTACAGAGTCACCTGTTAGGGGTTTTGAAGGTGAGGACAAACAAAACAACACACACACACACACACACACACAAACGGTTCTTAATATATTAGGCACTGGAAACTAATGGTGTTTTAAAAGATGGAAACATTTGCAGGGTTTTACAATCAAAGTGGTAAATAAAAAAGAAAATTTTAATTACAGCATTCAAAACAAGAGAAGGTTTAGATCTTTAGGTATACTATATGGATATAAACAGACACATTGTTCTAGAGGATTCAGCTCACAGATTAAGATACTAGGCCTCAGATGAGTAAACGGCTAGAGTGGCCACAAAGCTAGCCAAAGACAGAGGCAGGACTACAACCCAAATTCCCTGTTTTAAAGACCTGGGCTTTCTTCTCTTCTAAAGACTATTAGACATCTTAGAAACACAGAACTCTTTCTATTAAAAAAGTTTACACAGGAATCCAAGATGAAAAACAGACGACACTTTGTTTAAAGAGATGAGGTGAGTATGAGGGGATGGGGGTGTGGAGGGCAAGTAGAACCCCCCAAATCCACTGTCTCTTTCAGGGCACTTCAGAGGGCTCCTCAAGTCCCTAAGACAATTGAAAACTCTTGAAATATAAGACCTTTTCTGTTTTCTGTTTAAATAAAGAATAAGCCTGAATACCTTAAGTGACAGCTTCTAAAAAGTATAGTCTTTGAGAAAATAAAATTATGTTCACAATTAAGTGGTGCTGCATCATCTTGAGAGGAAAGAAGTAATATTCGAAATTTGTTTTATTTTTCATTCTTTGAACTTTCAATTAGTTTCTCATCTATTCTTTCCCCTGATTCTACAAACACATATTTAGCACTTATTATGTGCCAGACCTTGGGCCAAGTATTTGGGAAACAAAGCCAAATAATAGGTAGTCTTGCCACCAAGGATCTTACGGTAAAACAAGACTATAATGCAGGGTGCTAAGAGATGGACTTGAGGCCAGAAAAGGGTGTTATGGGGGCATAGAGAAGAATGATGCAAGTCAGGGAAGTCTTCCTGGGGAAGTTGATGCTTACACAAGGACTTGGAGGATAAGGATAAATTAGCTGATTGGGAAATGGGGGGCCATTTCAGATAGGGCAGCAAGTGTCAAGATATGGAGGTGGGGAATATTGAAGCCCACGTGATTCAGTATTGAATACAACTCTGAATATAATAGGTAAGCATTAGAAGTTCACTAAATTAGTAAATGATAGCAGATTAAAGAATTAAGCTACAGAGTGTCTTGACTCAATTTCCTCCCTATAAAAAGCTAAATAATAGTAGCACTTCTCTCACAACTGCTCGGGGAGATCATTGGCCAGGTTCCCCCTTTTATATAACCTCCCTCAAGTAATGAGAAACACAAATTAAAACTACAGGGTGATGCCATTTTTCATTTATCAGAGAGGCAAAAATCAAGTAGTTGATGAACACTAGGAGAGGAGTGAAAGGGTACTTGCACATGGCTGGTGTGAATATAAACTGGAAACCTCTAGGGAAGGCAATCTGGATATATGGTTCTGATTTGAAAAATCATACAAACCCTTTTATTGAGCAATTCCCCTTAGGAAGTCATCCCATACCTAGACTCAGATATGTGGTAAATGACAATAGGTCTCAGCCTATTACATGGGTAATATCTTGATATTTGTTTAATACTGTTTTGGATTGAAAGTAAAGGTACTAGAACACCATTTGATTGATTTTTGTCTCCTGGTATTCTGAATCTTACCACTAACTCCCTATGTTGAAGTTTGCAAATTAATCCTAGCATCTAAAACAAGGAAATGGCGGGTTTCAACACATGAATTCCTGTGAAAATGTCTAGCATAATGTCTTACGACATGGGTCGGTCTCGACAAAGGATATTATTGTTAGCTATTAGATAATAGCTAAAGCTATTAGGAACCGTTTAGTGATTTTAAGCAGAAAGTGATTCAACAAGATCTGGGATTTAGAATAATCACTTGGGCAGTAGTAGAAGGATAAGGTGGAGAGAGGTGACACAGGTGGTGAGGAAATTAGTTGGAAGGCTATTAAAATTGTCTAGATAAGAAACTACCAGAGCTGAGCTAAAGCATCAGGGACTAAGAGAAAAGAACAGATTGGAAGATGTTAAGGTAAAAATTCTTCCGTATGTGGACCTGAATAAATGGAAGAGAAAGTAAATATGAGAGACATTTACATATCCTACAAATATTTTGCAGGCAACTTTAACATTAAGGAAAAACATGGGGAACTTTGAATAAAACTGAATCAAGTCAATGGAGGAACATCTTTGTCAGCACTTCTTTGCCTAGGCAGGATTTTTAGTTAGATGTCTACTCAGACTCTTTCCAGCTACCATGAAACACACACCCACATGTACCCACATGCACACACATACACACACACACACGTGCTTACCCAATCAATCACAGAATGCCTTCTCTCCTTTGAGCTAGGAAGACCCTAGTGTCATAGCATCTCAGGTCAGTATCCTTGCTAAGAAATGTCATCTCCTCTGCACTCATATCAGCAGTGCCAGGGAGCTCTCTGCCTCCAAGGGACAATGCACTGTGATGTTCAGCCATCAGCCCTACATCCACAAGCTTAGTGGTTCAGGAAGGCGTGTCCTGCCAATATCACCATAGACTCTTTTTTTTAAAGATTTTATTTATTTATTATCAGAGAGAGAGAGAGATTGAGCACACAAACAGGGGGAGCAGCAAGCAGAGGGAGCAGCAGTCTTCCTGCTGAGCAAGGAGCCCCGTGTGGGACTCGATCCCTGAGCCGAAAGCAGCTGCTTAACTGACTGAGCCACCCAGGGGTCCCTCACCATGGACTCCTAAGCACTACTTTTTATTTTGAGTCTTCTCTGTTCCTAATATACTTCAGATGTCAGGCATCAGCTAGATCCACTCACTGTGAGAAGAACAATTCCATGACATTGGAAAAAATACAAAACATGTCTCTTAACATGGTAACTTATCCCACCCATCCCCCAAACCATCCCAGATAGTCAGGAAATTATATTGATGATTTTATAAGGAAAAAAAGACTGATTCATATTTATTTCTATTCCCAATCATGATTTTAACACTATTCTCAGAAAATGTTGCCTTGATTGCTTTCTACCTCTTAAATTTCCATTTGCTTCCTCAAGCAATTTTTCCGGTCTTTAACTGGCTCTGGATAGAGTATGTGTGACAAGGAGGCAATGCTGGTCTCCCACCCAACCTACCCAGGGGACACTTAAATAAGCTTTTAACCCATAAACATTTGCATTCAAAATGGAAAACCTCCCTGAGCTAAGTCATGCCAGGAAAAGTATGGCTCACAGAAAAGTACAGAAGCTACAACCAGACCAGGCCTCAAGAGGGCAATGCACTCTAGGGTGTTTAATAAATACTTGCCAGTTGACTGACTGTTGGCCCGTTTCCAGTGCTGACAGGCTGCTGTCATCTCTGAGCACACAAGCAAGAGCAGAAAACAAACCATCTAGAACCCCGAGCAGCAGGACTGGCCTCCCAGGCATATGGAACAACCATTTGGCTCTGCAATCTGATCAGAGGAGAGCAGCTCACAAGTTAGCTGCCCCCAGAAAACATTCTCACTAGTCTCTCCCTGAGATGCTTCAACACTAGAAGTTTCTATTTATTAGGGTAAGGGTCTGGGCTCTAGGAGTCTTCTGTCATAATGCAGAATCCCTGCAGGAGTCACACTGTAGGCTAGAAATGCCCCCTTAGTGATTTAAAAGGTGGTGTATCAGGTTGTTTTCTAATATTACCACTGCTTAGCTAGAGTGGAACGCAGAAGAAGCCATCACATTGGAGATGGGTCAAGGTGAAGGCTGCACCACGGGCTGTTGCCCAGAAAGTACAGTTTGAGACCCCAGCAGAAGCAGGAAATATTCTGTCCCAAGAGTTGTCATCTGCTTCATCCCTTTGCTTTCTCAGTATAGTTCTGCCAGATGCACCTATTAGCAAACACACTATGTGCACCAATGAGCAAAAACACATGTAGCATACCAGTGTTTATATTTCAGTTGACAAGCTGTAAAATTCATCTCTCCTATTATTTTTCCTAGTTTCGTAGGGCAGGATTTTTTATTCTTTAGGTTAAGATTCTGTGGTCAGAGAAGTCAAGTACATTGTTTTTAAAAATCATCTTATCATATTGAATGGAGCACTGGGTATTATATGAAAACAATGAATCATGGAACACTATATCAAAAACTAATGATGTAATGTATGGTGATTAACATAACATAATAAAACAAAATTTAAAAAAATCATCTTATCATATAACTTAGGAATATTGTTGATGAAGAAATAGCCACAGGGCAAATCAACATCTATATAACTCTCCTCCAACTCTATCCTAGATACATACAGGAGTTTTGTTTTGTTTTTTTTCCCTGGAAAAAAAACAACAACAAAAAACAAAACACTTAAGGCTATTTTTAAGGGAAAGAAAATCACAAAGAATACATGCAGCCAGAAAGAACTAGCAGATGGGCAGTCACATGCTAATTTTATTCTGGTAAAGGTGGGGTCTGCTCAATTACAGGCCGGCCTTAGAGTGATTACAGTGGTCCTAGATATTTTCTCCCTCGCCAGTTATAGCTGTCAGGAACTGCCCCCTCACACTATTGAAAATTGGGCCCTGAGTTGTTTTCATTTGCTTTGGCTACTGGTATAGCCAATCCAGCCATTGTGTCTGGATAATACAATATGATAGACCATTTATGGATATCCATATTGTCTTATTCTCCAGATTCAATCAGCCAAAGTGAGCTTCTAAATATATAAAGCAGGCCCTGCTATTCTCTGGCTTACACGCTTTTAAAGATTGCTCATAGTTCTTAGAATAAGATCCCATCTCTATGGTGGCCTAGGTGGTCTGCCAGAGTCAGCCCTCCTGGATTCTCTAGCCTTTCATGCTGCTTTCCCTTTGCCCACTGCACTTCAGACACTTTTGCCTCCTTTCTTTCCTCAAATATTCAAGCCCATTCCTCTGCAGAGCCTACTTGTTTCTTAAGGCTTCAGCCCATCTTCCTTCTTTTCTCATGGCCAAGTTCCCATCAACAATCAGGGCTCTTCGCCACAGAAGTCATGATGAATATAGATATTCATGGACTTGTTTTTTTGTTTGGTTGTTTAATTTGTACCTCTTGTTTAATTTGACCTATACTATAGCTCCTTGAGGGCAGTGATCCTTGTCTAATTAACATATGTCTGCCTAGCCGGAGTCTAGCACAAGCCTGGTGCATCTTAGTTACTTCTTAATTATTTACCAAATGAATCAACTCTGCTTTTCTAATCAACTACTCTTCATGATGGTTAGTCAGGATAGGAAGAGTTAAGAAAAACCAAGCATAGGGTGCCTGGGTGGCTCAGTCATTAAGCGTCTGCCTTCGGCTCAGGTCATGATCCCAGAGTCCTGGGATCGAGTCCCACATCGGGCTCCCTCCTTGGGGGGAAGCCTGCTTCTCCCTCTCCCACTCCCGCTGCTTGTGTTCCTGCTCTCGCTATCTCTGTCTCTGTCAAATAAATAAATAAAATCTTTAAAAAAAAAAAAAGAAAGAAAAACCAAGCATAGTGTATTGCTCTCCATGGAATGAGCAATGAGCAGAGATGCTTAGGATTATTCTTCCCAAATTTTGCATGTTATAGTCAATTTAAGACAGATTCTTATTAGCTTAGATCCCACACCCAAGCACAGTAATTTATATTCTGCTCCTTTGTTCTGAGTTTTGATCTGTGACAGTTTTAGATAAGGGAAAAAGAAATTAAGAGAATAGAAGAGGCTTGGCAAAAGAATAAAAAATCATCTTTCCTTGCCAGTCAGCAGTTCATAGATACCTTTAAAATATATGGCTTTCTAAAGTTCTTCATTTAAAAAGTATCAACAATACAAGTTAATGTCAAATTTCTAAATAAGTGTGATATAATTCTTAAATATATATTTATGCCAATATTTTGTGATTTGATGGTTTATACAATGTCTTATTTGTATAAAAGTACATTTTCATAGATCAGATTTGTATAAAGTGGAGAATAACCATAACCAAAAACAAAGTAAGACTTGGGATTTTATTGAAGCGTGTTTGGCCCTGGCTCTTTATCCTCTGCTTGGCAGTTGCATGATCTTGTACCAGTAGTCTTTGAATATCTGTTCTGAGTTTCAGGTTCCTGGGCTATAAAAGGTGAGAGAGTCCATCTGCCTCAGAGAGCTATTGTGAAGCTTAGGTATATGATAATGTAAAAACATCCAAACCAACACCTGGTGTATAGTGGGTGCTTAATAAAGGCTAATTCAATCTAAATCTAAATCTCTTTCCACTTTCCAGGATATTTTAATTGGTCCCTCTGCTAAAAATCATCTTAGTCTCTCAGTAAATCCAGTCATGTGTTTGCATTCCTTTGAGCCTCTATATTCTTAATTGGATAGTTCAGTCTAAGGTTTATTATTAAATCCTGGGTTCTACTATCAAATTATAGATTAATTGACAATTACAAAAAAAAACCACGATTAATGTCTGGCAATGGGTTTGATCATACAACTCTATCATTGCTTGCTCTGCTTTCTCTGACATTAGATGTTCCCAACCTCGGAGTCTGCAAGTGCTCAGGATTCTCTGAAGCATTGCCTTTCTTTATTAAGTCCATCCACTGTGGGGGTCCACCAATGAGATTTTCTCATAATTCATTTCACCTACCAGGTGAGTAGGAGGAGGAAGACCTTTGTGGTCACTTTTGGGTGCTCTGAATAAAAGGAGAGCTTCGACCACTGTCACTTTAGCACTACATTTTCAACAGGGTCATTATGAATCCCAAGGGGATAAAAACAGTCTTAGGTATTATAAGATTGAATTAGCCTTTATTAAGCACCCACTATACACCAGGTATTGGTTTGGATGTTTTTACATTATCATATACCTAAGCTTCACAATAGCTCTCTGAGGCAGATGGACTCTCTCACCTTTTATAGCCCAGGAACCTGAAACTCAGAACAGATATTCAAAGACTACTGGTACAAGATCATGCAACTGCCAAGCAGAGGATAAAGAGCCAGGGCCAAACACGCTTCAATAAAATCCCAAGTCTTACTTTGTTTTTGGTTATGGTTATTCTCCACTTTATACAAATCTGATCTATGAAAATGTACTTTTATACAAATAAGACATCGTATAAACCATCAAATCACAAAATATTGGCATAAATATATATTTAAGAATTATATCACACTTATTTAGAAATTTGACATTAACTTGTTAATTCTTGATTTGATTTGTTTTGATTTGCAGTCTTCTAATGGGCCATTATATATATATATATATATATATATATATATATATATATATACACACACATATACACACACACACATATACATATATACATACACACACACACACAGTATATTAGTGTAGAGGAAAATCCTCTCCCCATGCCTTAGGTTCTCCTTTTCTAGAAGCACATGCATTTAGAGCAAAGCTACTTACAGAGAATGGGAAGATATCAAAGACCTGTGGGTTGGCTACACTCTCCTTTTGAGTCAAGGCAAGAGCAGAGTTTGAGTCAGGATGCCCTGTTTGATTCCTGAGTGTTCCAACCCCTCCCTCTGTGACCTTGGACATGCTATTCAAAGCCTTTGTACAGTGATACCAGCTATCTATGTACCAACTCTGCAGGGCTAAGGGAAGGATTAGTGGGAACAGTGTCCCTTGCCTAGCATAGATTAGGCACGTAGTACATGGTTGCCATTGTTATTTTCATGACTGTTGTGGCAGGGGGTGATGAGATGGCGAGGAACCAGCAGCTCTGAGTTCTGTACGGGGAGCAGCCTTGGCAAAGCTAGATGGGAAAGGTTCTAAGAACCTGGGATTGTCTTGCCTCCTTGATATTTTCCCTTGTGATTTTTAGCTTTAGCATAATTCAACAGCTTCAGGCCATGGAATTACTTTGTTACTCACAAATAATTATGTTTTACCATTCTTTCCTCTGGGCCTATAACCTTGCTACTGTGCTAGGTTTATAATTGTGGTGTTGTTGTACAGTGCATGAGGAAGTTATCTGAAGCACTCGTTCCTACTTAAGGCTGTAGGAAAACAGTATTTCAGCCAGAGAAAGGCCATCATGGTAAATGAGGGGGGCCACTGCTAGCACTTCCTGAGTTGAATCCGCACGTGAGGATTGGAGCTGTGCAGATCTCCCAGACTTCTTCCACAGAATGATTTATAGAGGACATGTCTGGCATAGCAAAGAGATATATTTCATGCTTAAAAGGTTAATTCTTGATTTGATTTGTTTTAGAAGTTGTGGAGATTCAGTGGAGAACAAGAAAGACAGAGAGGAATTACAGGGCTCATGATCTTCAAAGAGAATAATGGGAAGAGACACAGAAATTCATGGAAAGAATTATTTGGTGTTTCTGTAAATTTATCTGTTTAATTTTCTCATAATCCTCCTCCATTACTGCTTCCCTTCTGCATGTCTTTCCTGCTCAGGTACTGGGCATCCTTTCTCTCCATTATCACTTTTAATTTCTCTCAAAACACATCCCTTTTCACAAATATCCCTGTTTAAGGGTGAGAAAAAAGGAAGAGGGGGTAGGAAAGTCAGAAAAAGTAAATTTCTTATACATAACATAAGGCAGATATTCCATAATGATAGCTGAGTAGAGCTCAACTGCTTTTAGTCTTAATTAGATCAATGAGTACAAATTTCCTGCAGAAAAAGGTATGCACAAATGCCTTTGGTGAATTTCAGGATGCCTTGTTCAAGCTACTGAAAATGATAACAGACTTAAAATAAATAGAACATGCTGTTATAATCACTACTAATATTTTATTTATGTGTTTACTTCCTTGTGTTGGGAGTAATGGCACCACTGGATACTTTGATTGTAGAAAGAGCATGTTATTTTTCCCCTAAAAGGCCAGAGGTTAGGCTATAGATTTTCACAGAAATACGGCAGTAACCTCACATCTCTGCAGACTCTTTCAATCCCCCCGCTGTCAAATGTATTTCTCAACAAGTGCATTTTTGCCTCTGAATTCAAAGGAAGATAGTAGGACAGGCACTTCCACTTTCCTAAAGAAGGGAAGGAAGAAGAATTTCTTAACTAATTGAAAGTGTTGGAGAAATTAATTTTCGAGGCTTAACAGAATTTCCTGGCTTGGATTTAAGCCAAGATATTAGAGCACATTTCTTTTCTCACCATAAGTCTTAGGAAAAGAACCACTGGGAAGAAGAAGACAGGATAGATTTTGACATCATACCTGAAAGCTCACTGTCAAATATACCTTAAAAAAACTCACTTTCTACTATTAGTGAAACCAAGATGCCAAAAATTATGTGTTCAGACAGATAGATAAACAGATAGATAGTAGGTACCATCCCCCAGCTCTCCTTAGTGAGGAGAGTTCATGTAGCAGGTTACAGACAGCTTTTCTGTTTGGCACCGGGATGTTAGTGGCAATGCCTATGGGAATAGCCTGGAGGCCACTTTTAGGTACATCTCCAGTGAGCAAGGGCAGCTCATTAGTAGAAGCTCTGGCAGAATGACCTGAGCTATTTCCTTAAGGGTTGCTTCAAGGGCGGCTCTATCTTCCAAACTACTAATTAATACTCTCCTTACAACCTGTGATAGAATGATGGGATATACTCTAATCAGATGGTAGTTTTTGAAGTCTTTATATATTAAACAAATTCCTTGCATCTCCTCCTTCTCTCTCTCTCTCTCTTTCTGTCTCTTTCTCTGGCTTAATAAGTTTAGACTTCTTAAAGAAACAATTTAGAAAAAAAAAGCCTTTTTATTTGGGAGCTTCATGATGATAGGCTGCCTGATGCACTGTGGGTTATTATCGATACACAAGTCAGCCTTGCACACCTCCACTCTATTTTTTTTTTAACCAAGTCTGGGTCTAAATCCCATTTATTCCACTTGATAGTCTGAGACCCCGGGGCAATCATCCCACCTTACTGGTTCTTAGATCTTTTTTCCATAAAATGGTCATTATGAGACTACCTCCTTCCTATCATTGAGAGGATTAAATGAGATAATATATGTAATATGCTTAACACAAGCTTATTATATTTCATTACATTGTTACTTATATTATTAATATTTATTTATAAATTATGTTTATTATTAGCATAAACTTAGAGGCCCCCTTGCTCTTGTTCCCACAGTGTGTCTTACAATTCTAAGGAACTGAAAGAGTTACCTAAGCCCCATTTAACATTATTACTGAAGTAAAGTCATTTAAAACCTATCATGAAGCTGCTATAGAAACATCAAGGACAATTAGATACTTTGAACTATGTGTGAGCCATCAACTTCAGTTGAATGTAGGATTCTAAGCTGTTTCTCTCCTACCACAGTTTTTCTACAAGTCTGCTCTTTTCCAGAGCGGGAAATGCTACCTTCTGTATCCCAACTTACATTTCTCAGAATAATCATCTACTCATCTTCATTGAACCTGCATGGTTCACTGAGTCATGGTCAAAGTACTGCCACTTCTTTCCCCTTACCACTCCCCTCCAGCTTCTCCCTTCTCTAGCCCCACTGCGATAGCCTTAGTCCAGCTCATAAGATTTCTTTAAAGATTATGAAGTGCTTTTTATATTTTTCCATTTGGTTGAGTCTGCTCCTTCAGCAAAGTGAGGCAGATGAATCATATCCATCCCAACCAGGTTCTGGAAACGGGGTGTCTCAACCTCAGCTTAACCAGAAGTTGAAGAAAGGAATAGTTACTAGCTGCTACTCATATCCATCAGATACTAGAGCTTTTGAAATTGTCTCAACCTAAAAACTTCTCCAGATCACCTCTCATCACAACTGAAATCCAACTCCTTCACAAGACATCCAAGGACTTTTAAAGGTTACCTCTCCATAGCTCGCAAACTACACTTTTTGCCACTCTCTCAGGTGTATGTAGTCCTTAATCACACTCACACCAAACTATTTGCCTGAGACACAACATGCTCCCTTACACATCCGTGAATTTGTATATCCTGCTGTCTAGAAAGACTCCTTTTTCTTAATCTACTGCATGAGTTCATGCTTTGAGACTTTCTACACATGTTTCTACCTCTGAGGAAATCCTTCAGCTCTCCTCAGACATAGTCAGGGTTCCTTCCTCTTTGCCTTTAAAACATGTGAATTCCCATCGAACACTACACAGAGATCATTGTTTTATTTCTTATATGTCTCCTATGAAAGGCTGAGGGTTATTAGAAGGGTTCAAAGTTTTAGAATTTTTCTTTATATTCACTCTATGGTATTCAGTTTTTATTGAGTAAGAAAATGAAAGATGGAATGGAACAAGGAATAAACCTCTCCTTTTGAAATTTGCTGATGATCCCACTCACTTGGCATTGTCTTTTCCACAAGTCATTCTGACTTGGGATGTGTTTACAACCTGCCCAAACACATATACATTGAGCTAATGTGTTCCTACAATAACTGGTCTGCCTGCCTTACTACATAATGGGAGAGAAAGACAATAGGACGTGGTGAATGGCCAAAACACAGGACTGAGAAAGACCCTGTCAGATGTATTAACTTCAACCTTCTATTTTCCAGCAGGACAAATGGGAAGAAAGTTTCAGCATCTGTCAGCCTTGTAAATAGCATTTACATCTACTTAAAGTCTTTTATTTTTTTCTGCCTTGGGGAGATGTAATGAAGAATAAACCCAATGCCTCCACCAGCTGATGCTGTTTACCTTATTTTGAAAGCAGATAAAGTATTTGTTGCAGTAAATGGAAAAACTACAGCATGAATTAAGCTTGAAAAATGAAAAAAATTGGTTAAAGTGATCTAAACTGAATAGCAACTATTATATTTCCTAGCATGTGTATGTCTGATGTTTGATGGGAAAAAAAAGCAGATCTGAAAACACTTTGCTTAGATATTAAACACTTGTGGTATTTTCCCTTCCTCCTTTCATTATGGCAGTCAATTATAGCAAGATGGGAGTCCATTCTCAGACTCACAGAATTGGATTCCTGCTACCACTCCAGTCAAAGCTATCCCACACTTGATCTTAGCCAAAAGGCCGAGAAGCGATGCCAAAGCCATCCCAAATAGTCACCAACTGAATAGCTATACAACCACAGATTTAGATTAAAACGCAGTTTTCATCTCAAGAGTAATTCACAGCAAGAAACGCTCCTCCTCTTACTCTGTGACCTTTCAGAATGCCATTGCTACACAGAGAATAACAGGATGCCCTTGGCATTCATCTTTGGATGCCAGGGAAAAATTTGGAGGAAGGTAAGGTTGGGAGTGGAGTGGCAATATTCTTTCCAATTTTCAGTCTCACTCTCTGTCATCAACCAGTGCATGTAGGCATTGCAACATTGTGCTTAGTGGATGAGTCGATGTGGAGGGCACAAAGGAGAGATGCTGAAAAGGAAGGGGGTCTTTACGAGTGTGTTTCAATGGTTCTCATCCAAGAACAGACACATAAATACTGAGAAAAATAATACTTTCTAGGAGCCACGGAGGGATGCCTAAGCAAATTAATGAGTTAATATTTGTAAAGAGCATTGTGACTCTTCAATAAAAGCATGTTCTAACAGAACCAAGTATTCCATTACTTGAGTGGGTGGGCAGATAGCTCAATGGTAACACTATAGCCTGGTTTTTAAGTTTGTTTTTTATAATAGCATTGTATTAGGTTAACAGAACAGAGTACCTGCAGGAACAAAATCAAAGCAGTTAGTTAACATAGATTTAAGGAAAACTAAAATAATAGAACCACAGGATGCTCTCTGTGATTTGTTTTCTTCTCAGGCTCTGTTGATGCATACACTGTAGATGCCTTTTCAGACCCATCAATATCTTGAGTTGTACTAATTTGGGAGTTGGTAAACAAACACATATAAACACATGTGCTATTTGATCTTTTATTACAGACTAGTCCAGATGCTTCTATCCTGCTTTGGCTCCCCAGCTTCCTACTGGCCTTTGAAGATGTCATGAGGCCAACCCATTATAGTCATACAGCCATTGCCCCCCCCCCACCGCCCCAAAAAAGAAGTATAAATAACTAGGGCACAATCTATATTCAAGAACTTGGCCTACATTTCATGTCAAACTGAAACTAGACTGTTTTCCAGCTTTCAACATGAAGATACAAAGAAGTCATTGTATCATTTTCTTTTTGCCTGCTATAGCATTAAAAATCAGAACACTTGTCTGATTATTTCAACAATGACCAAAAACATGTTAAGGGGGTTTCTCTCATATGTAGTTCACCATGATTCCAATATTTTTCTGTTCAATTATCCCTAAAATTGAGTTTAGGAAATTCATTATAAGGACACATCTTCCTCGCTTCAGAAAAACTTAAAATTTAAGAGTTGCCTTTGTGGATAAGACACCACCAAAGCAATTCAGGTCCGATTCTCCTCTTCTGGTTTCTCCTCAAATTCCCAGAAATAATCCAGGCATGACAACTATAATTATCATCATCATCATTATCCCCATCATCTTCAAGTAAGGGTTGTATAAAGAATAGTTATAATAAGGTATGAGACGAAGGGAAAATGAAGCTATTTAAGTAAGAATCTGTAAAATGGGAAAAGTACCTTGTCTTCCAGTGCCTCTAATTTTATTTTTCTTTCTCAATATAATTTAGAATCCTGGATATTAAAAGTTAGATGAAATATGAAACAACACAAAAATCAGAAAGGTAATTTTTTAAAAGGCATCAGAAAAGTAACGTGTTCTCTCAAATTAGAATCAAGAAGCTTGTTAAGCATCTGTTGTATGTCCAGCAAATAGTAGAAACTATAAACATTTAGGTTTATAGAAACACACATGGGGCTACAAATAAATTGTTAAAGGGAATCAGAAAAAGAACATTACACAATTTGTAATACTTTATTTATAAAAACAACCAGAAGTAAATATGACAATGTTTAACATTTATTAATTCTGCACAGTAATGGAAATTTTTGATATAAACTTGGTAGTATCTTATACATACCTGGAGATATAGAAGTAAGGGTTATTTGGAAATTAAGGTGAGATATTTACTTTGGATATACCCTTCTATTGCCTATTATCCTAATTTCTCTACCAGTATGGTACTCACCAGTATATAATTCCCAGGATTTTCAAGCCAATGGAATGACCATTTATAATTCAAAGTCACATATTTTGCCTATCCTTAAATATACTCAAGTCCTGCACACAACAGTCATATAATACTAATCATTTACTTATATTAAGCTTTCCTAAAAACTGAATACTTCTCAATTTAGTATGTTTGACCTATTTTTTCTAATGGTCAATTCTGAAGAGGGATTATGTTTCTCAGTAAGTCCTACAACAAAGGACCATTAGGTTTATCAGTCCTCTTTTCTTCTATACATTTTTCTTTTGATACATTTGATACATCTTCAAAGTTGCCACATAAGAGAATATAAAAAGTACAGATCAATAGAATTTGGAATGAGTAAAAGTAAAATGATTAATCCTATTTTTCTGTGCTTAAAATTAAGAGAACTGAATTCTATTCCTGACTCATCAACTACTTTGCTGAGTGACTGTGGACACATATCTTCATTTACTTAGGTTATAGTTTTATCATTTGTTATAATGAAGATGTTGGACTAAAGCTTGCTAGAATTTGCTTCAACCCTGATATTATGTGATTTCCATAAATTTAAAAATGTGATTTCAAACTGTTACCTAGATGAACAATCAAAGAGCAACCCTAGTTTTTAAGACAAGTGTTAGCCTCCTAAAACACTACTTCCCAGGGATTCATTTGGCTTTATCAACCAAATAAAGCAAATTGACTAGCTCAACTTAACTGTATTATCAACTTTTTGAGGTGAGAAGTCATGTCCTATTTTCTACCTTCCCCAACAGAGCCTAACCCATACTTTTCATATAGTAGAAACTAATTTTTAAAAGTATTATTGATATATTTCTTAATATTGATATATTTTTCTAAAGTCCATAAAGCATTGTCATCTGCAATATTCATTTAATCCTCCTGCAACCCTAAAAAGTAGACAACATTTTGCATATTTTAAATTTGAGGAGATTTTGATTCCCAAGTCGTGATCTGCTTAGAGTCACACAGCTAATAAGTGGAATTGCTGAGATTTGAGTTTTTGTTTTTATTGGATGGATGGATAAAACAAGACACTTTGTTAGGGCTAAAATTTTCCTATTAGTATTCAGAAGTAGTTTTCTGTTGTATGAAGGAAGGAAGACAGAAGGATGAAAGAATCTCTAATATCTATCACTTGAAGAGATTCTAGTCTTAAAACTAATAGTTTGAAGGTCAAGCTAAAGAAGCCAAAGGAAGTAATGGAGACCATCAAATTCATAAACATAATGGCTTAACAGACTTCAGAGAAAAAACTGGCATCTAAAATTAAATAATTTATATAGTGATCTTTAAAGGAAATTAGCCCTTTACTTGGCCTCTAAGATTCATTATGAATTTCTAAGAAGAATAATCTGATAAAGGATTAGTATCAAAATATTTAAAGAACTGATACAACTCAATACCCCAAAACCAAATAATCCAATTAAAAATGGGCAGAAGACATGAATAGACATTTCTCCAAAGAAGACATACAGTTGGCCAACAGATACATGAAAAGATGCTCAATACCTCTCAGCATCAGGGAACTGCAAATCAAAACCACAATGAGGTATCACCTCACACCTGTCAGTATGGTTAAAATCAACAACACAAGAAACAACAAGTGTTAGTAAGAATGTGGAGAAAAAGGAACTCTCCGGTACTCTTGGTGAGAACGCAAACTGGTGCAGTTACTCTGGAAATTAGTACGGAGATTTCTCAAAAAGTTAAAAATAGAACTACCCTGTAGACCAGGAAATGCATCACTGGGTATTTACCCCCAAAATATAAAAACATTAATTCAAAGGGATATATTCACCCCCTATATTTATTGCAGCATTATTTATAATAGCCAAATTATGGAAGCATCCCAAGTGTCCATTGATAAAAGAATGGATAAAGAAGATGTAATATATATATATATATATATATATATATATATATATATATAATATTATGGAATACTATTCAGCCATAAAATAGAATGAAATTTTGCCATTTGCAACAGCGTGGATAGAGCTATAAAGTGTAATGTTAAGAGAAATAAGTCAACCAGAGAAAGACAAATATCGTATGATCTCACTCATATGTGGAATTTAAGAAACTTAGCAAATGAGCAAAAGAAAAAAAAAAGAGAAAAAACTAAGAAACACTCTTAACTACAGAGAACAAACTGAAGGTTACCAAAGGGGAGTTGAATGAGGAGATGGGGGAAATAGGGGATGGAGATTAAAGAGTGCACTTATCATGATGAAAACAAAAATAAAACAAAATGATATAAAAAGAGTAATAAATATATTAGTCCTAACATTGGACTAATGTTCATAAGTATGACCATATGTTCATAACATATGAACATAATATTTATAAAAAGTTTATGAAGTAGTTCATAAGCTTTTTTAAATTTTAGTTTGTACTATAATGCAACTTGAAAAGAAAATGCACTGAGTCTACTGCTCATTTTAAATTTGAATTTATCTGGTATTATCATCCACAAGTGATCAGAAGTGTCAGGTTCATGCAAATCTTTCTGACCTTGACTTAATGCTTTCAGGATACTTCTACCAAGTGTTACTTTATAATCAGAAACTTTGAAGATTTGAAGAGTTTATAAGAAAAAAATATTTTTTAAGGTACATCAGACTGCAAATAGTTGTTATTTAAGGAGAACAATAACCCCTACCACTGGCTGTGCAGTATCTAAATTGATGCTTTGGTATTGGTAAATATGTCTTTCATCTAAAATAAATAATATGTATTGGATATGTTATATTAAAAATCTGAAAAAAATGTCATTATTTCATCTTTCAATAAACTAACACATGCCATGGAGTCTATTTTCCAAAACCTATAGGATCTTATGGTGTTCATTAGAGCATAAGATATTATACAATACTTCAAAAAATGAGTTTTTAGAGGAAAATGCACTCTACCTGGCCCAACAGAGGTTAATTCTGGCCATCCTCACCTTAACTTTCTGGATGTCAATTCTGTGGTTCATTACCTAATGATCAACCAACCCCTCAGCAATAACTAGAAACTTACTCCTCATTCCATGAATTTCCAGTCACTCTGCATTCCAGCCATTTTCACTCCATCAGAACTGCTCTACTTTTTCAGTGGAAGTTGGAGACCTGCCATTTTGAGCTCTTTTATATACATTTCACAGTGCTTCCTTCCAGTTAACCACCATTATTCCCCTAGGCTCCCACACTCACAGTCTGTTTTACTCAGTCTCAGAACTTTATGGCTCCCTATGTTTATTACATACTCATTTTCTCATGTTCTTTTTCTATCCAGAAGGCCATTTCCTATCAGTGCATCCATGCTTTACCAATCTTTCTGGTGTAAATGAAGCTTACTCTTCTCCATTAAAAAAAAAAAAAAAAAGTCAAATCCTCTTTTTTTCCAAATCTTTTTTTACTCTTTAAACTTCTATGAGTTTCTCAGTATCACATTCTTTGGAACATGTTTTTTTTCTTTAATGGCTTAAAGCACATTAGCAAATTGCTTCTCCAATCAGGTTGGCTTCTGCAGTGAGAAATAATAGAATAAAAGCATTACTGGGTATGCTTGAAAAGGTGCAAGGCTAATGTGGAGGTATCACAGGTGAAGTTATGCCTTATAACAGAAAGATCTAAGGAGAGTAAGTTGGACATGCTGGGACCTGCATGAAGGCTGACTATCCATTTAAATTGTGAAATGGCTATGGATTAAACTTATACAGAGCCTCCAAATTCTAAGATCAACAAATAGAATCAGTATAAGCATAATCAAGAAAATGGAATTCACTAGAGGAAATTTAATCCAGGGAAGAAGTTACAATGATGAAGGAAGGGCTAAAAACAAAACAGAAGATGATAAAATAAATGAGAGATGAGCAACAGAAGAAAGATATTGCCATCCCCGGAATCCAAGGGAGAAGCAGTTGTTGCCAGGGCCTGAGAGTCAGGCCACCCAAAGAAAACTGCAATCACAATAGAGGCTGTCCTATGAGAGCTAGGACTGTGGAAGAGATGCAGAGCCACCAAGATGGACAGTAATAGCCCGGCTCATTTGTTCTCACTGCCAACCTTCACCAGTGCCTTCCATTGGCTAAACATAGAAGAAATCAAGCAGAAAAATGTAGCTGGTAGGGTCAGGTACAAGTGATACAGAGCAGAGCAGGGGGAAATGTAGGAAATGAATTTGAGACAAAAGGACCAATTGATTTATATATTATCTATCTATCTATCTGTCTGTCTATCATCTATCTATCCATCTCTGTATCTACTGTAAATAAATGCATACATACACACTATGCACTTTGAAATACAGCCAGGGTATAGTCTTAAAAGGACTGTAACATCATGAATTGAAAAATTTTGGTGAATGTCACTATTAAATTCAAATAACAAATTCTACAAAATATTTTTGTGTGTATACAAAATTATCTATAACCCAGAAAGCTTTCTATAGCTATTTTCCCCAAGGAAATCAATCCCAAGTTTGAAGTATTATAATGAAACTCTACCGCTACACATTATTCACTTAGGAACTAGGGGGTGGGGGGGAGGTTGAATTCTATGCTTATTATTTGCTACACTGCTTCTCCAGTGGTCATCTCATCCATATTGACACCTAGAATTTTTCTATGGTAACCCTTACTCTTGGTTCTAAATTATATTCTGCTATTTTACTTCTTCAAGCAGATACTGCTTCAAGAACATTCTTCTCTCACTTTCCAAAGTAAAGGGAAAGGCAGCTGAACTTCATTAAATGCAATCACTCTGTGTACTTTACCTCTGGTTCAGTATTTGATTTGGTGCACCCTGCACTATAAGTGAAAGTGATTGTGTCATTTTTGACATATTCACGGTTTTCTGGCACAATCCAAAGACTAATAAGAATGCTCTTTAGAGAAATAACATCACTTCTGATAAAATTGCTTATAAAATATATGAACCTTTAGTGAACTGTATTATTCAATATTTTCCTGCTATTTGTAGTGGAGCAGGGAAACAATATTGAAAACATCCCCATTAGAGTCCTTGTCTTCTGGAAATCTTGCTCTAAAGTACCTCCCACCTCCATGTTCTCTCATTGAGTGACTGATCAGACTCTCCTTTTCACTCAAGTGTTGCCTACCACACAGCTCATCCCAGAGTACTATCAAGGTTTGGGTCATTAAACTGCAATAGATGACAACGGAAATAGCACTTGAGACAAATGAAAGCAGCAATACCTGTTATTACCAAATATACTTCTCAGTTATCATTGCAGAATGAAATACTAAAAAAGCTGAGTGACACAGGATTGTTTGTTAGGAATGGCAATATAAGTATAAATGAGAGGCACCAGAAGAGAATTAAAGATAGGTCTGACCTCCTTAGTACAATTTCTGGCCAGAAGAACAAATATACAGCACATTAGCTAAGAATAAAACACTGAGCTGTAGGCAAAGACATGCTGCATAAGGTACAGCATCTAAAATTGCTCTGGCTTAGCTTTATTCTTTGAAAACTACTTCAGACACAGTTCTACTTAAAATGAAATGTTTCTGTATATATGTAGGCTCAGTGATTGTTGAGACAGGAATATCGTATGTATTATAAATTTCACTTATTAACTAATTCCAAGGAATTATTATATTTAATTATATTTAATGTTTAAAAAGACCCTCTACTATATTTGAACAAAAGCTGTGTTTTGAATACTTTAGCATTCAAAGAGGAAAATAGCAAGCACTTACATAGCTATTATGAGCCAGGCATATTTCAATCTATTTAGATATATTAATTTCTACTTTCAAAACAACTGTAAATTTTTTATCCCCATCTTATATACAAGGAAACTGAAGGACAGAGATATTACAGAACTTATTCAGAGTTACACTGCAGGGTAATGGTGAAGTGTTTCAATGATAGGCCAATTTCAGAGTTTTTGTTCTTTGCACCATTGCTTTGGGGCAGGAATTTGCAAGGTTCCATGTTTTGGTCTAGGGCACATGGTCAAATAGTTTGGGAACCCAGGGAGGAAAGTGTAAGGTGTGGCTTGGTAGAAGAAGAAGTCAAGACAGTGAAAAAAAGTCTTTGCAAGACAATGAACCAATGTTATTTAAGGTAAACTACATAAAAAGAATTTAGCTAAAAACAGATATACGAAGATGAATGGCTTTTTCCTCAACTGTACAATCT
Organism: Mirounga leonina; assembly: GCF_011800145.1. Lineage (NCBI taxonomy): Eukaryota > Metazoa > Chordata > Mammalia > Carnivora > Phocidae > Mirounga > Mirounga leonina. The sequence continues at coordinate 94,147,114 of NW_023270268.1, read as the reverse complement.
CTTTCTCAGTGATTTTATAAACCAATGGAGGAACTTATATTCTAGTGGGGATAATTAACTCACTGTCAAATGTGTATTGATTCTTATGAAGGGTAAAGTATTAAATCAAAAAGAGGAGAATGCCATGAAATTAAGTTTCTTATAACCTTAAGGCCATATGCATCAAAAATACCTAATTAATTCTGGGAATTTAAGAATTATGTCATCTAATTTCTTTCCCTCTCTCTCTTTCTTTTTTAAGGCAATTACATCTCCTAACAATCTCTTTTTAGAACTCATCTGGTTTCCCAAAAATGCCCTTTCCTCTTCTGGGTCTTGCTCATGGGGTTTTCTATCTAGTATGATTCTAAACTACCTTAGTATGATTCTAAACTACCTTAAATTTCTATCCATCTTCCTATCACAAGGCTCACAAGGCATCATTTCATAAATTTTCTCCTATTTTCCAGTCCAAAATATTATTTTTCTCTTTGTACTTACAACACTCTGCTTATGCTTCACATATACGAATATGTAATAAACATATGTGTATATAATATAACATATAACATACATATAAAATATATAATCTAATTTACATTATATACGCATATAGTATGTAGCTAGTATGTAATATATGCATATATTATTTTTATGTATAGACCTTGCTTTTCTCTACCACTCTGTTAAGAACTACTTGGGAACGACATCTTTATTTTTACATTTATCTGTTCTCGAGTATTTAGCATAGCTCCCAATAATAAAGAGATACTTTTAAAATAATTATTGAATTGGACATCCCTGATAAAAAGATAGTCTACAGTGAAGTTTATTTTTAATGTGCAATTTCACCAGTACTATGTAAAGAGGGATAATTATATTTGTTTATTTAACAACTTAAAATAATGTTAGTCATTGACAATTTCAGCTATTCTTCCTCATATGCATGTATGTATGTTATATGTAGAGAGAGATATATTTCACTCTTATTTCTTATGTTTAAGGGTTACCTAACTTCCATGGTTTTAGATTTGCCACTCAAGATATGTTATTATAGCGTTTTGCATTTGTTTATAGATTAGATGCAAAAATATGCTAATGTATCATTAAGACTGAGATTATAATTACACAGGAGTCAGAAAACTCTCTGTTAAAGTTCCCAAAGCAAACATAATTCTTTTTTCTGAAAATATCAATGAAATATATATTTTAAAATTTGTTCTCCTGTGGTGTTAAAAGCCTAAACACAAAGGAAACGAGGTAGTATTTGAGAAATAGGGAATAAAGTGAAACCTAAACATGGAAATATTTTCTATCTAAATTAGGTTAAAAACTTTTTAAAAGAGAAAACAAATTATATACTTGATGAAAGCCCATTTGAATGTAAAATACCTTAAAGTTTCAATAATGCAAGGTGTTAATAACTGAGGAAAGGATTTCTAAGATATATAATTTGGGTCTTGCCTGAGACCCTCTAGCTATAGAGTTGCTATAGCAATGCTACTAAAGAAAATTAATGTTTGTAATTAGACCAAAGCTTTAATACCATAAATCCCACTACAGCTATTTATTTTCAAACTGTTAAGGATCTGTGGCTATTTTCAGGACTCAGTGATTTACATTTGTATTTCCTGTTTTAGGCCGACCATTTTGGCAATCTAGAAATTGTTTGGTTGACTCCATTTAAAATTCTGATTTGATTGGATCCAGGCTCAATACACACACACACACACGCACACATTGGTAACAAAATATGTTTGGGGAGTTTTGTACTTAGAAAAGCTGCAGTGAATGTTTTAGTTTGTTTTGGGTATGACACATCAGAACAGAATCACAGGATATTAAATATCTCCATTGCTAAAAAAAAAAAATCCCTACCAATTATAAATCTCCATCCTTTACAAATCTTTATGATTTTTGTGATATTTCAATAATAGTCACAGTTTTATTCCTTAGTAGTCATTCAAGTAAACAGGTGTTCTTCCTTTATCTATCTATCCATCTATCTATCTATCTATCTATCTATCTATCATCAATCACTGAATCTTACGTCTATCAGAACAGTAAAATAAACAGGAGGCTATCAGAAAGGGTAACATAACTAAAGAATTGCAAAGAAAAGGCAAAAGAATTTCTCAAATATATCATGAGTGTTTATGCCAGACCATAACCATACAAAGAATTCCTGATTAATCAACATACATCTAAGACATTAGCTGTGTAACTTTGGTACAGAAAAATAAACTGTTTTACTCCACTATAAAATCTGAATACCACCATTTTGTATGGCTAAGTGTTGGAAGGAGCGTCATTTGGTTTTTGAGACCTCATCAAGATCTGTCAGACAATACCCAGTGAGAAACTCACAAGAAACTGGATAGTAAACATAAATATGCGAACGAACATTGTAGTCCTTGTATAACAGTCTATAAATGACCATTTGGCTCATATAAGGATTATGCCATCAAACCCTGACTTCTGTGCAATTAAGTCTCGAGCTAAGAAAAAAATAGACAAAAAAAGCAGTTACCCAAAGATGGAGAGTAGAGAAGCCATGATATAGTAGTTACCCGGCCCATATATCTGACTTTTTCTGGGGCAATACTGTTTTTAAAAGCAGGAACAGCAACTTACCTAAGGAAAAAATGAGAAAAAAAAAATAGGTTATTATAAGCAAATGGTTAAAACATTTTAAGAGAAGCAAGGCATATGTTGACAGGCAGAGCCAAGTCTGTACACACAGAGAAATTGCCTAAGTCTACTATGTGTCGACTATGATTTTCCATCCCTTAAACCCCTTTAAATGTTTCTTTTCCTCCTGTCCCTGGCCCACTTTCTCTTACTTAGCTTCACCTCACACCCATTTTTGTAGGCATCCCTTCTTAGGCTGGCTTAACTCCACTAATAGTTAAATGTTCCCCCCAAAAATGAACAATTTCATTCAAAAATAAAGAATTACTAAATGTAGACTAAATTCCAGACTCTACCTCTTATTAGAGTATCACCTTTATCAAGACAAACCATCTGTGAACTAAAGATGATTAAATAATTGAATTTACATCTGCTACTAGCTTTAGAATTCTAAGTTGTTAAGAGAAGGAAGTGGAGAGGCTAGAAGAAATAACTTCTAAATAAAATCTCAGATTTAACAGCTCTCAGTCGGAATAAATTGGGGAGAGAGGCCCTTTCCATGCTACTCACCTTATTTTAGTCCCTAAGATCAGCCATTCTGTGCATGGGCAGGGCTGATTTGGTAGCCCAGGCTCTCAGTTTATAGAGGACTATAAACTGGGATTTACTCAACTACAAGATCATGTGTGAAAGATACAAGAATGGGATTGTAGGCAAAAGATGAGATTGTGGAAACCAATGGAGATAACTTGGTAAAATAGATCGATCTGCCCCAAGATTACTTTAAAACTTCTAAGTTCAAAGGTCAGCATTGCTCAGTGCACTTGTCAGATAGACTATCAGCACATATAAGAAATGTGTGTGCCTGCAGGGACATGTAAGCAGGTAAACTGTCGTTCTGGGAGCAAGAAAAGGGCTGGCTCTCCCAGGCAGGTGCCATCGTGTTTGCAAAGCACCTAGTGTAAGCTCAATTTCCTTGGGAACCAGCTTGGAAATATCTCTAGGTGCACAACCTTAACGTTTTTCCTGCTGGAAGCTGAAGTGTTCATTTTATGTAATGACTAATTTATGAGTTTAGTGAGAAATTCTTTGTAAAATAAATTCTAAAAAAGAGAGAGAACCTGAAAATGAATTCCCTCTGCACAACATGTGTGTATGGTCCCATTAGCAGTCGCACAGTGGGCAATCGATTAGGGAGGGAAAAATGGCTTTTTTTATGGTAATGGATTTTGAGCCTCCTGGTGATAATTTATTTACTAGAAATTTTGCAGAGCTGGCTAGCACACTGATGAAAACCCTCTGAACATGTTCATTTAAAAAGAGGAAAAAAGTGGCTTGGCTTATTTTGAGAAATACTGTTATTAAATCATTGGAAACATATTGATAAAATATGCCTGAAAGCTACAGTCCTGTAATTTATAATACAAATTACATTCCTATTGACAAATGGCAATTTAATCCTGCAATTAACTTTAACAATTTGAATTTCTCTCTTGCATTTTTTTTTTTTTTTTTTTTTTTTTTTTTTTTTTTAGAAAAACCTTGAAAGGCATTCAGTAATGCAGTGCTAGGCTAGTCATCAATTCTGGCTTTTAGGCAATCCTATCTTCTCTGTATTTCTTTGTACAGAGTTACCCTAGCTACTTACAAACCAAAGGGTAAAAACAAAGTCTTTTCACTCTGACTTCCAACCTCTCAAAAATCCTGACATAAAGGGACTCCCTTACCTCAAATTCCCTTGATATAGGAGAGAAAATGGCAGTTTGGCCTAGTTCAAAGAATGTGAAATTCAGAGTCAAAATGACCTATGCTCCTCTTTCACTTCCATCACTTACTGGTTCTGTGGCAACGGGCAAATAAAATTTCTTCAAGGAACCTTTTCCTTTATTTGTAAAATGGAGAAAAATGACACCTACTTTGGAAAAGGTGTAGAAAAAGTGAGGTAACATGCCATATGCCTGAGTTTATCCTTCATATCAATCAGCCCATGTCCTACACTCCGCTGCAAACAATGAGACATTTCAGGTGTTAGCATATTTTGCCATTTACCATTGGGGGAAAAAAATCTCTTCTCCACTCAGAATGGAGGAGTGAGGTGCTTATTAGTGGTGGCAATTCAATATTCATTTCTTCATACACATATGCATAATTTATTCCTTGACTTAGGAAGCACATGAACACTGGGCAATGGTGGAAGAAAAGTTAGGAAGAGTTATTCATAAAGGTGCTTCTCTGGTTGGCTTTGTTAATATATGGCTATGAAACTGTGATCACAGTAGGGGTGAGGAGGGACAAAAGGATAATGAAGGCTCCTGACTTTGGAGATCCAGGGATTCTATGCCAATGAACATATGAGCCTATTCAAGATATAATTATGAAGAAAAAGAAATATTATATAAAACACAGTAGAGGGATGTCTGGGTGGCTCAGTCATTAAAGCATCTGCCTTCAGCTCAGGCCCTGATCCAGGATCCTGGGATCGAGCCCCACATTGGGCTCCCTGCTCAGCAGGAAGCCCGATTCTCCCTCTCCCACTCCCCCTGCTTGTGTTCCCTCTCTCACTGTCTCTCTCTGTCAAATAATAAATAAATAAAAATCTTAAAAAAAAAAAAAAAACACACACTAGAGAGATAAAACAAGCATAAACGTACATGCATCTAACCACATAGCCCCAAAATATATGAACCGACAGCTAACAGAACTAAGAGGAGAATGACATAAATCAACTATGTATTTAGAGATTTAAACACACTTCCCAGAAATCAACAGAATAAGCAGAAAAAAAGAAAAAAAAGAAAAAAAAAGATATGGAATATATTAAAAACATTATTTAAACAAAACAGAAAATGCTTAAGTGGGATTTGAAACAGTACATTCAAAAATGGGTACGCAAAAATAACTTGTAACATAAAAAGGAATTTGTAGCTCTAAGTGCTTTTATCTGAAAACAAAAACAAATTGAAAAACAAATAAACTAAACATTTAAACTCAAGAATTTAGTAAATCCAAAAACATAAAAATGAACAAATAACTATAAGAAATTACTGAAGTGAAAAGAAATATAATTAATAAAAAAAAGTTGGTTTTCTGAGAAAATTAATAAAATAGAGAAACTTCACAAATAGAAGAGACAGAGAGAGAGAGAAAGAGAAAGAGAGAGAGCACTTGAGCACAAATACTAGCAAGGAGCAAGCTCCAGGGAGAGCAAGGGAGACAAAAGCAGATAGACATAGGAGAGAGGGAGAAGGAGGCCTGGGGTAAGAGAAAGAGAGAGAGAGGGAGAGTGTGGGAGAGGAAAGGAGGGACTGTCATTGATAGAAAGTGAGAAACAGACACAAGAGAATGAGGAAAGTAATAAAATGTCTATAAAGGACTACGATATAATAATAAATGTCCAAATCTAAACAAAAAGTATAATATCAGAAAAGTAGAAAATTTCCAAATCAGATCAAGAAAAAAATAGAAAACTTAAATAGATAAATAGTTAAATGGCATGGTAATCAAAATGTTCTTTCTTAAAAAATCAAAAAACAGAACAAAATTAAAAAATGAACCTAAGTCCAGGTGATTTCACAGATGAATACTAATAAAATTTCAAGGAACAGATAATTCTTAGATTTTACAAGTATTTTAAAAAATGGAAAAAATAGTAACTTGGTTTATTCAAATTCAAAGAATCAAATAAAAACATTATATAGGTGATGGGGATTAAGGAAGGCACTTGTCATAAAGAGCACTGGGTGATGTATGGATGTGTTGAATCACTATATTGTATACCTGAAACTAATATAACCCTGTATGTTAACTAACTGGAATTTAAATAAAAAGTTAAAAGAAAACAGTACAAGAAATGAAAATTACATTTACATTTTGAACACTCATAAATAAACTCTAAATACTATTAGCTAATCAAAATTGTGAGTATGTTAACAATATTTATTCTGACTAGAAAGTATTTATCCCCCCAAAAATAAAAATAAAAATAAAAAATAAAATATTTATCCTTGAAGTTAAGGATGATTTAACATCAGTGAGGTAACAGTGTAATTCATTACATTGATGGGCAAAGGAAAATAACCACATAGCTATCTCAAAATATGACGCAAAATTATTTGCAAATATAATCTATCGGTTAAGATTTGGAAAATTGAGGGGTACCTGGGTGGCTCAGCCAGTTAAGCATCTGCCTTCAGCTCAGGTCATGATAGGGTCCTGGGATCAAGCTCTGGGTAGGGCTCCCTCCTCCCTCCCTCTCCTCCCAGCTCATGCTCTCTGTCACTATCTCTGTCTCTCTCTCTCAAATAAATAAATAAAATATTTTTAAAAAAAGCTTGGGAAATTGAAAATAGAGAACATCCTTAGTATGAAGAATAATGTATCTCAGAAACTTACAGAAACTTTATGCTGAATACTTAGAAACATATTAACTAAGATCATGAGACATTTAAGGAGTTAATTTAAAAATCTCTTAAAGAACATAAAGTAGTAATTGAATAGGGGTGCCTGGGTAGCTCAGTCTGTTAAGTACCCAACTCTTGATTTCAGCTCAGGTCACAATCTCAGGATTTTGAGATTGAGCTCTGTGTCAGGCTCCACACTGGGTGTAGAGCCAACTTAAGATTTTCTCTCTCCCTCTCCCTCTGCCCCTCCCCCCCTAAAAAAGTAATAATTGAATAAAGGTATCAATTAATGTTAAAAATAGCATAAATTTCTATTATGTAGATATTATTTTTTCCTAAAATTGGCCCATAAATTAAATGAGGTCCCAACAAAAATCCCAACGTGGTATTTTGCAGGACCCAACAAACATTCATACATATAAACCCAGAGAAAAAATATACATAAATAAATATATATAAACAAAACAAATAAGGCCAATTTTGACAATGAAAAGTAGGAGGGACATTATCCCATCAGATAATAAAGAGCAATGAAAAAAAAAAAATACTGAACCAATGAAGAAACAGATACATCTCTGCAATGGAAAAGCATGTTCCTAAGTATGGTAATGTGAAATTTTATAAAGATAGCACTATATATCAATGGGAAGAGATCTCATTTTAGTAGATGGTATTGAGAAAACTGGCTCACAATAATGGAGAAAAATAAACCTTAATCCCTTCCCCAAATCATGTTGAAAAGTGAACTCAAAATGAGTTAAAGTCCTAAATAAAAAAAGATAAAGCTTAAGGAAGAAAATGGAGGGGAATATCTCTGTGTCTTCAGGATGGAGAAATACTTCCCAAATAAGATCCAAAAAGCAAAACTATAAAATAGAAAATGAATGGTTTTGAATACAACAATTTTTTTAAACTTTCATTTAATGAAGAGAGAAAGATTTGGAGGAGACACTTGTTCTATATAAAATGGCACATGATTAATAGTTTGGTTACCCAAGGAAATCTTTAAAACCAATGAAAAGAAAGACAGGGAGCCCATAAGACAAATGAATGAGGTTAAAAAATATATGAAGACACATTCAAACTCCATCATAATGAGAAAAATGAAAATTGCAGGCCTGAGCCACCAATTAGCACTGATAAGATTGACAAAATTTAAGTTTGAATAGTTCCAAGTGTCAGGCAGGAGGTGGAAATAGGGAACCCTCAGCATTGCTGGTAGGAGTATAAACTCCACAGTGTAGTGGAGAGCAACTTGGAAGTACTTAGAGAGATTCATTAAACCTGCTGCCCCCAACACAGCAACTCCTGGACATATATCTAGAGAAACTTTTTCAAAGATCTAAGAGGGGATCTGAACAAGAATGTTTGTCTCAGTACTGCTTATGTGAGTAAAAAATTGAAGCTGATCTATATGTTCATCAATATGATAAGAAAACTGTGTTGGAGTTATCCAGTAGAATGCCATGCAGTTATGAGAAGAAATAAATTAAATGTAAATACCCTGAAATGAATAGATCCTAAAAACTGTACTAAGGGGAAAAATAAGAAGTAGAGACTTCATAGCAGAATGTAATTTATGTAACATGACCCACAGAAATAGCATTATTTATTATACAAAAACATATACTTAAGAATACATATCTAACATATTAGCATGGGTGATTATGGTTGGATAGGAATAAGAGAATAGAGTGAGGGAAAATATAAGTAAAAGAGAAGGCCATGCACAGGGCAAAGCTGAAAGTGGGCCAGACTTGAGATATATGATTAACTCAATATTTTGCTCCCCATTGTTAAGGAAGTATTCAAGAAAAACCAGAACAGAGGCCACAGTTTGAAATACACCCTTAGACCAAACACAGTCAAGTAACCAAAACTTAAACTGCCTTGATTTCCCTGAAATGCTGGCTCTGACCTCACACAAAACAAGCTTTCTTCATGTCAGTGCAATCCTACACCTTCCTAGCCAATCAACTACAAGCAAGTAAGCTTATTCAATAACAAGAAATATAAGATTCTAGTAACCAATCACAATTAAAACAGAAACAAAACAACATACTTATACTTTTTATTTATTTTATTTTATTTTATTTTATTATTTTTTAAATTTTATTATGTTATGTTAGTCACCATACAATACATCATTAGTTTTTGATGTAGTGATCCACTATCCATTGTTTTCGTATAACACCCAGTGCTCCATGCAGTATGTGCCCTCCTTAATACCCATCACCAGGCTAACCCATGCTCCCTCCCCCCTCCCCTCTAAAACCCTGTTTGTTTCTCAGGTCCATAGTCTCTCATGGTTCATCTCTCCCTCCAATTCCCCCCCCCCATTTTTCCCTTCCTTCTCCTAATGTCCTCCATGTTATTCCTTATGTTCCATAAATAAGTGAAACCATATGATAATTGACTTTCTCTGCTTGACTTATTTCACTTAGCATCATCTCCTCCAGTCCCATCCATGTTGATGTAAAAGTTGGGTATTCATCTTTTCTGATGGCTGAGTAATATTCCATTGTATATATGGACCACATCTTCTTTATCCATTCATCTGTTGAAGGGCATCTCGGCTCTTTCCACAGTTTGGCTATTGTGGACACTGCTGCTATGAACATTGGGGTGCATATGGCCCTTCTTTTCACTACATCTGTGTCTTTGGGGTAAAAACCCAGGAGTGCAATTGCTGGGTCATAGGGTAGCTCTATTTTTAAATTTTTGAGGAACCTCCACACTGTTTTCCAAAGTGGCTGTACCAACTTGCATTCCCACCAACAGTGTAAGAGGGTTCCCCTTTCTCCACAACCTCTCCAACATTTGTTGTTTCTTTCCCTGTCCATTTTGGCCATTCTAACTGATGTAAGGTGGTATCTCAGTGTGGTTTTGATTTGGATTTCCCTGATGGCTAATGATGATGAACATTTTTTCATGTGTCTGTTAGCCATTTGTATGTCTTCTTCAGAGAAGTGTCTGTTCATCTCTTCTGCCCACTTTTTGACTTGATTATTTGTTTTTTGGGTGTTGAGTTTCCGAAGTTCTTTATAGATCTTGGATACCAGCGCTTTATCTGTAGTGTCATTTGCAAATATCTTCTCCCATTCTGTGGGTTGCCTCTTTGTTTTGTTGACTGTTTTCTTTGCTGTGCAGAAGCTTTTTATCTTGATGAAGTCCAAAAGTTCATTTTTGCTTTTGTTTCACTAGCTTTTGGAGATGTATCTTGAAAGAAGTTGCTGTGGCTGATGTCAGAGGTTACTGCCTATGTTCTCCTCTAGGATTTGGATGGATTCCTGTCTCACATTGAGGTCTTTCATCCACTTTGAGTTTATCTTTGTGAGTGGTGTTAGAGAATGGTCGAGTTTCATTCTTCTGCATGTGGCTGTCCAATTTTCCCAGCACCATTTATTGAAGAGACTGTCTTTTTTCCATTGCATGTTTTTTCCTGCTTTGTCAAAGATTATTTGACCATAGAGTAGAGGGTCCATATCTGGGTTCTCTATTCTGTTCCATTGCTCTGTATGTCTGTTTTTGTGCCCGTACCATGCTGTCTTGGTGATCACAGCTTTGTAATATAGCTTGAAATCGGGCAAGGTGATGCCCCCAGCTTTGTTTTTCTTTTTCAACATCTCCTTGGCAATTTGGGGTCTTTTCTGATTCCATATAAATTTTAGGATTGTTTGTTCCAGCACCTTGAAAAATGTCATTGGAATTTTGATTGGGATGTCATGGAAGGTATAGATTGCTCTGGGTAGAATAGACATTTTAACAATGTTTATTCTTCCGATCCATGAGCATGGAATATTTTTCCATCTTTTTGTGTCTTCTTCAATTTCTTTCATGAGTGTTTTGTAGTTCCTAGAGTATAGATCCTTTACCTCTTTGGTTAGGTTTATTCCAAGGTATCTTATGGTTTTTGGTGCTATTGTAAAAGGAATCGTTTGTTTAATTTCTCTTTCTACAGTTGCGTTGTTAGTGTATAAGAAAGCAGCTGATTTCTGTGCATTGATTTTGTATCCTGCCACATTACTGAATTGCTGGATGAGTTCTAGTAATTTGGGGGTGGAGTCTTTTGGATTTTCCACATAAAGTATCATGTCGTCTGTGAAAAGAGAGAGTTTGATTTCTTCTTTGCCAATTTGAATACCTTTTATTTTTTTTTGTTGTCTGATTGCTGTTGCTAGGACTTCTAGTACTATGTTGAACAACAATGGTGAGAGTGGGCACCCTTGACGTGTTCCTGATCTTAAGGGAAAGGCTCTCAGCTTTTCCCCATTGAGGATGATATTCGCTGTGGGTTTTTCATAGATGGATTTTATGAGCTTGAGGAATGTTCCCTCTATCCCTATACTCTGGAGAGTTTTAATCAGGAAAGGATGTTGTATTTTGTCAAATGCTTTTTCTGCATCAATTGAGAGGACCATATGGTTCTTCTCCCTCCTCTTATTAATGTGTTCTATCACATTGATTGATTTGCGAATGTTGAACCACCCTTGCATCCCGGGGATAAATCCCACTTGGTCGTGGTGGATGATCCTTTTAATGTATTGTTGGATCCTATTAGCTAGGATTTTCTTGAGGATTTTGGAATCCATATTCATCAGGGATATCGGTCTGAAATTCTCCTTCTTGATGGGGTCTTTGCCTGGTTGGGGGATTAAGGTAATGCTGGCCTCATAGAATGAGTTTGGAAGTTTTCCTTCTGTTTCTATTTTTTGGAACAGCTTCAGTAGAATAGGTATTATTTCTTTTTTGAATGTTTGGTAGAATTCCCCAGGGAATCCATCAGGCCCTGGACTCTTGTTTTTTGGGAGGTTTTTGATCACTGCTTCAATCTCGTTACTGGTTATTGGCCTATTCAGGTTGTCAATTTCTTCCTGTTTCAGACTTGGTAGCTTATAGGTTTCCAGGAAGGCCTCCATTTCATTCAGATTGCTCAGTTTATTGGCATATAGTTGTTGATAATAATTTCTAATAATTGTTTCTATTTCCTTGGTGTTAGTTGTGATCTCTCCCCTTTCATTCATAATTTTATTAATTTGGGTCCTTTCTCTCTTTTTTTGGATAAGTCTGGCCAGTGGTTTATCAATCTTATTAATTCTTTCAAAGAACCAACTTCTAGTTTCATTGATCTGATCTACTGTGTTTCTGGTTTCTAATTCATTGATTTCTGCTCTAATTTTAATTATTTCTCTTCTAATGCATGGCTTAGGTGTCGTTTGTTGCTTTTTCTCTAGTTCTTTAAGGTGTAGACTTAGTTGGTGAATTTGGGATTTTTCTATTTTTTTGAGTGAGGCTTGGATGGCTATGTATTTCCCCCTTAGGACCGCCTTTGCAGTATCCCATAGGTTTTGGACTGATGTGTTTTTGTTCTCATTGGTTTCCATGAATTGTTTAAGTTCTTCTTTGATTTCTTGGTTGACCCAAACATTCTTGAGCAAAGTGGACTTTAGCTTCCAAGTGTTTGAATTTCTGCCAAATTTTTTCTTATGATTGAGTTCCAGTTTTAGAGCATTGTGGTCTGAGAATATGCAGGGAATAATCTCAATCTTTTGGTACCGGTTGAGACCTGATTTGTGACCCAGTATATGGTCTATTCTGGAGAAAGTTCCATGTGCGCTCAAGAAGAATGAGTATTCTGTTGTTTTAGGGTGGAATGTTCTGTAAATATCTATGAGGTCCATCTGGTCCAATGTATCATTCAAAGCTCTTGTTTCCTTGTTGATTTTCTGCTTAGATGATCTGTCCATTGCTGAGAGTGGAGTATTGAGGTCTCCTACAATTAACGTATTGTTATCAATATGACTATTTTGGTTCACAGCTGGCTTATGTATATGGCTGCTCCCATGTTGGGGGCATAGATATTTACAATTGTTAGATCTTCTTGTTGGATAGACCCTTTAAGAATGATATAGTGTCCTTCTGTGTCGCTTATTACAGACTTTAGTTTAAAATCTAATTTGTCTGATATAAGAATTGCTACCCCAGCTTTCTTTTGAGGTCTGCTGGCATGGAAGATAGATCGCCATCCCTTCACTTTCAGTCTGGATGTATCTTTAGGTTCAAAATGAGTCTCTTGTAGACAGCATATGGATGGGTCCTGTCTTTTTATCCAATCTGCAACCCTGTGCCGTTTTATGGGAGTGTTTAGGCCATTCACATTGAGAGTGATTATTGAAAGATATGAATTAATTGTCATCATGTTGCCTGTGAAGACGTTGTTTTTATCGATTGTTCCTGTAAATTTCACTCTTGGGGTCTTTCTCCTTTTATAGAATCCCCCTTAATATTTCTTGCAGGGCCGGCTTAGTGGTCACATATTCTTTCAACTTCTGCCGGTCGTGGAAGCTCTGCATCTCTCCATCCATTCTAAATGAAAGCCTTGCCAGATAAAGTATTCTTAGCTGCATGTTCTTCTCATTTAGTACACTGAATATGTCTTGCCAGGCCTTTCTGGCTTGCCAGGTCTCTGTGGATAGGTCTGACGTTATTCTGATGTTCCTCCCTCTGTACATAAGGAATCTCTTCCCCCTAACTGCCCTTAATATGGTTTCCTTGGTTCTAAGATTTGCAAGTTTTACTATTACATGCTGGGGTGTTGGCCTGTTTTCCTTGATCTTAGGAGGGGTCCTCTCTGCCTCTAGGACTTGAATGTTTGTTTCATTCCCCATATTAGGGAAGTTCTCAGCTACGATTTGCTCAAATACATCTTCTAGTCCTCTCCCCCCCCCCTCCAGGATTCCAATTATTCTCACATTGGAACACCTCATGGTGTCACTTATTTCTCTGATTCTATTTTCATGGATTCTGAGTTGTTTTTCCCTGGCCTCCTCTTTTCCCTTTTTATCTATTATACTGTCTTCCAGATTGCTTATTCTCTCTTCTGTCTCAGTTATCCTAGCTGTTAGATTATCTAGATTGGATTGGATCTCATTGATAGCATTTTTAAGTTCTGCCAATTCACCTTTCATTTCTGCCCTTAGAGACTCTATGTTGCCATTAATCGATTTCTCCATTCTAGCCATTGTCTTCACAATTGCTAGCCTGAATTCCATCTCCGACATCTTGGTTATATCTGCATCCATTTGTAAATCTGCAGCATAAGCCATAATCTCTGAGTCTTTTCTGTTTTGGGGGCTCCTCCTCCTAGTCATTCTGTTGATGGGTGTTTGAGGGAATGTATAGAGTTGAAATTATTGACCGGAACCCAAGCAAGATGCACCTGTTTTCTTAGGACCTTAGGGTTGCTGGCCTCTTGTTTTCCCAGCCTGTCTTCTGTGGGAGGGGCCTGCTGCGCTATTACTCAGGCAACCCTGTTTGGGCAGAGTTGCCGTGCACCCCTGTGGCGGGGGATGGGCTCAGTGGGAATCAGTCTTTGGGGATTTTGTTCTCTGGTGCCTTTCCCTGGTGGCTTTCTGCGTCTCCTCCCCGAGTCAGAGCAGAAGAGACCTTTTCCAACCCTCTGCCTCAGAGCAGAGAGACTGCAGTCTGTTCTTCAGTGAGCTCTCCAGGACACACTGTCTCCGTTTCTGTCCGTGCTGCTATAAACTGCAGCGTCCTGGGTTGTACGAGCCTCAGCAGCGCTCCCAGTCCTGCCTTCTGGTCGGGGCACGTCTCTGCCCTTTGTGCTTCTAAAACCCCAGCTGCTCCCAATTCGCGTGCGCGCGGGGCTCCGCCACTTGGAGTTCTGTTCCGGGGACTGCAGTTCATGTGCGCGGGACTCTGCCGCTTGGGGTTTCCACCCTGGGGGTTGCAGTTCACCGGCAGGACCCTGGGGCACACCAGGTTTCTGTCTCGGAGGCTGCAGTTCGCGTGCGTGCGACCTTCACTCCAGTTTCTGTCCAGGGGGCTGCGGTTCGCGGGGTGCGACCCCGCCGGTCTGGTTTTCCACCCCGGGGGCTGCCCTAAAGTCCTTTCCCAATGCTACCGGTCTGCGAGTCTGTGCCCCGTCCACAGCACGCGAGGCTGTCACTCACCGGCGGTGTAGGATCCCCACGTCCAGGCACCCTCCCACTGCCGTTTATCCTCCAATATCTGCCGGCAGAATCATGGCTCTCCGCTTCGTACCTCAAAACCAACCACCTGCAATATTCCGTTTGTCAAGATCCAGATCTTCTTACATCTCAGGCTGGTTTCACGGGTGCTCAGAGTGGTCTGGTAGATATCCGGCTCAATTCCGGGGACCAGTTGAAATAGAGTCCCCTACTCCTCTGCCATCTTTCCCCCTCCCCTCATTCATACTTTTTAAACTGAGCTTCTTACCCACTTTTGGTTGAAAGTCTCCTTGTTCTCCAATAATTTATTTTTTGCTCAATAAACTACTCATATTAAGTGACACTCTTAATTTTCTACTGACAGAAGAAAGGAAATATTAGGAAGAAGGGGAAAAATAAGGTAGGGGGGATGGAAGAAATGGAATAAATATTTGGCAGTTATGTGAAAAGAGCTCAAACATTATTAGATGAGTATAAGTATATTGTATACAGTAGCCTGGTCAGAGATAAGGCCCAAGCTTGGCTCAACAGACTCAAGATACCTAACTAGTGTCACCATAGTCAGAGAGAGGGTCCTTGAGTTTATGGAACCTGGGATGATGCTCTCTGAATCACAGTGGTTCAGTGAGCAATCTAAATTATACTTCAACGTGTTTCTGCCTTAGAGCCTTTCTCAGGTTTTGGGAGGAGTGGGAGACACAGCCAGGTCTCTTTACTGCTCTGTTGGAGGCAGGTGTTGAGAAGTATCCTGAAACCATTAAATCTGAAGAGCCCTCTGAGTTCATCTATTTTTAATGATTTCCAATCTTGGCACTGCCTCAGAATTATCTGAAGAGCATTTAAACTACATGTCAAAATCCTACATCAGCTCTATCAAGAAGTGATCTCTAGGGATGAGGAGTGTGAATCTGTCTTTTGGTAAGTCTTTGGGTGATGCTAACATAGCCAGACTGGCAAGCAGTTGGAGAACTTGCTGTTGGGAACGACCCATCTATTTTACCTTCCACTCAGTGCAAAGAATCCTCCCAATAGTTGTCCATCTCCTTTTAAAGAGATTCAAATAATGACAAAAGAGTAAGATTCCCACAGTTTGAGAGGAGGGTACAATCTTATATTCTCCTTGCAAGACAAACTCTCTTCAAGCCCTCCCATGAGTAGGTTGCCAGTAACTGAACTGTACTGCTACTAATCTATATAATGGAGGTTGTCCGAGACAAGAGAAAGAGAATTTTGCCAGATCACTGCTAAATTCCAACCAATGTTGTGTTAATCACAAATGTAACAAACAGTCATTAGAAAGAAGATTGAATAACCCTTTGGGGCCATCTGGTTATGAGTAAATAAGTAGTAGGTTTGCCCCTTCTTGTCTGAAACCTGCTACTGAAGTTTTGTCTAATATTAGTATCCGCTTCTTTAAAAGGCATCAACAACATATTTTGAATATTTAAAATGCACATGAAAAATGAAACTATTTTGACAGATTTACTCAAATTGTATGCAAATGTAATGCATATTTAATGCAAATGTGCATGTGGTTCTCTTAACTATTTCCTATGCTTCAGTGTGCCCCTTAGTAAAATGCTAATGGTTCATCTGTGCTTCTTTATTCTATTCAGCAATTAATTGTTAATACAATTTCTGGGTACTACACAATGGCTAGAAAAAAAGAAATGAAAGAAAAAGTCCCTGGGGCGCCTGGGTGTCTCAGTCATTAAGTGTCTGCCTTCAGTTCAGGTCATGGTCCCCGGGTCCTGGGATCGAGCCCCCATTGGGCTCCCAGCTTAGCCAGGAGCTAGCTTCTCCCTCTCCTGCTCCCCCTGCTTGTATTCCCTCTCTAGCTGTCTCTCTCTGTGTCAAATAAATAAATAAAATCTTTAAAAAAAAGTAAAGAAAAGGTCAGTGACCTTGAGAATAGTACATTCTAGTTGGGGAAAGACTACTTGCCCCCAAATCACCCAAAAAATCTCCTGTTTGTGAAATGTCTGTCTTACTTAATGGCACCACTCACAGACCTGTGAGGAACAAGAGGAAACCCTGCGAATTATCCCACACTCCTTTCTCACCTCATGCTCATGCCCAATAAGTCACCAATGACCATTTATCTTCTAAACCCACCCCCTTCTCCCTATTCCAAGACTTTCTACTTAGTTCAGCTCAGCAGGAAATAATGGGATAACTGTAAGAGCATCTCACCTGGTTTCCCTGCCCTCACTCTTAATCCATGCCCTATTCTGCTGCCAGAAGATCTCTCCAAAATTCATGGCTGACCTGTGTTCAGAATTTTTCAGTGACTTTCTAAATAATCCCCAAATCCTTTGCAAAACATTTAAGCCTTTCATAATTGTTCCCTAATTTGGCTCTTCTGTCATTTTTTAACTTACATCCTGTTCTCAGGTCATAAGCAATGATTTGCAATCCCTTTAATGCAACAGCAATCAAGCTTCTACTACTGATAATACTTCTACCTGTAATGGCTTCCCCTTTAGCTCTCTCCCTTCCTCTTATCTACTTGGTGAGCTCCTATGCATTCTTCAGGAGTCAGCTCAAATGATCACTCTTCCCCAATATCAAGATACATCACTCCCCCAGGTTGAGATAATTGCTCCTTCTATATGTTTCCAAAGAACTTTATAAATATCTCAATATCATTTTTCTTTTATTCCAATGGAGAAAGGAAATCATATGTAACTCTAATAATATGTACCTTCCTTTTTGCATGTCCCTTTCTTTAGTAACAAGCCCCATCCAACTTCCACAACCATCCAGAATAATATGAGGAACTAGTTTAAGCCACACGTGTACCCCAAATACCCCAGAGTAATGGCTCTTGGTAACTCCCCTATTATCCTATAACTTCAGGACTATGGGGCAAGAGAGAATATATATATTTTTTCATTTCTAAGCCCCAATACATTTAATCATCCCTGAGGATCTTTACCATGAAGAGCTACTGTTACTGATGGAATTGTTTTCAATCTTTTGGGTGAGTTGGGAGCTGAGACAGGGGCAGGGTGTGAATATTTACTTTCTATGTTTCCTATTAGACTATATAGTTCTTTAGAGCATAGGCTAGGTTCTCCCCTTGCACTGTTTCACCAGAACCTAGCAGAAAGTCTGGCACATGCTAAGCATTCATTGGATGTTGGATGGATGGATGGATGGATGGATGGATGGATAGATGGATGGATGGATGGATGGATGGATGGATGGATGGATGGATGATGGATGGATGAAAGTGACTATAAAGTAGCTAGAGAATAGTTCCAAAGGCCCAAGTATAAAGGAGTTTGTTTTTTTTGTCATTTTGTTTTGTTTTTCTAGGCTGATGGGGTCAGACTACTGAGAGAATTGACCATAAGGGAAAGATCACTGTGGCATAAGATAATTAAGGAAAGACTTCTTAGAATAGATGAGATTAGAGCTGGGTCTTACCCAAAAAAAAAAAAAAAAAAAATGAAATTAAATAGGTAGAGAAAATTAAAGAAAGCATTTTAGGCTAATATATAGATGGATACAGTGTTGTGAAAGGCAAAGGCCATATTAACTTCCACATGGGATGTACAGGATCAAGAGTAAATATGAGTAAGTAACTCAACTGCTGGGTTGAGGAATTTACATTGATCTGGAATAGATACCCCATGTTAAACTGGTGTAATGATGTCAGTGTTTGAAGACTTGATACATCTCATATTTTGTTTCTGAAATCAGGAGAATGAACTATACTGAATCTATTTACAAGCAGAGAGTTATGCCCTCAGTTCATCATAATTAGTATACCACCAGGATCCTTTATTGGTAACTGAAATGTTAGACATCATGGATACATTATAACAACAGTCAACAAGAGCATCTCTGTACAATAGGAAAAAGTAGAAATTCAAGGTTTTCTCACAAATTGAACCTGCAAGGAAATAGAGAAAAGAGAAATATAATTTCCCAAAGGGAACTGGTAGGAGACTATCATTGCAAAGCCAAGTATCATGGAATCTTAAATGGTCATAAATGATTACCATGGATTTTACATTTCATTTGAAGGAAAAATACCTTGAATTACCCCCTAATGCTCTATTTGAGCCCTAGTTCAGAAATAATTCATGAAAAAATAGTTAATTGAATTACTTTAACATCCCATAAGAAAAGTTTGTTTTTTAAAGTGATGGCCTTCTAAAATACCAATACCAAACAGGATATGAACAGAAACACAATTGAGAATAGAGATTATGCTTTATTTTTCTTGGTACCATATGTCTCTGGTACCTCTCAAGCATAGGATGAATATTTGCTGAATGAATAAATGAATAAATCAGTAGTAAGAAGACAAGTGAGATTTGAAGAGACCATAGAAGGAACTTAAAGCTTAATATTGACTGACCTATTAACAATCAACTCAAGTATAAAAAAAATTGGAATAAAGCTCTGTATGAAATGTGAAGAATCTCTTTATATTCAATTATCTATAAATAAAGAATAAGTCAAATGGTCTAGAAGGAACACACACAAAAAAAGAAAATTCCTTCTGCAATTCAAACATTGATCATTTTCAAGATCATTATAATTCAAATAAGAAAAGTTACATTTGGGATTTTCCTACTTTATTCATCACAGAAAGATCTGCTAACTGCCCATGACAAACATCCACTGCACATCCATTTCCATCTTGCAATTTAGATCAAGTCTTTGTAGAAAATGAAAGCAACATAAAATATTCAGAGAACATCCGTATCCCTTCAGGCTCAGGATGAGTTGAACATCTCTGAAAATATTATGCAAATACAAAAATGTTTTTCATGGGATAGGCCATGTAGCTGGGGCTTTCAACACCTTGACATCTTGGAGAAAGTCAATGGATAAATACTTGAATTGAATTTATTTTTACTAGATGCCTAGTGAGGGTGCATCTAACTCTACCAAAGACATTGTCTACTCTCCCTCCCCACTAGCAACTCATATTTTCAATTTTAGTTATAAAACAACGCCACTATGAACGTTCACAGTGTTCTGGACATTATATTAGACCCTACACTGAAGAGCACATTGAGCTGGGATATAGCTAATCCATTAATTTCAGGACAATCAGTCCTGGTCACTACAGTCCAATTCATCATTTTATGATATGTATTGATTGGTAAGATGAGGTAGACATCATTCATTTTTTAAAAAATAGAGCCACAGGCTCCCTGTTCTCTGTAAACTATGAATATGATAATCTCCACTGAGGAAAGGACTTGGGGATTTATTTCACCAGATTGTCTAATTGCCATATGGGCTCACTAAGGTGAATAGATACCTTATTCTGCCAGAGAAAGATGATCTTATAGGGCATCTTTAAATCTCTTTTAAAACCAGAATAAAATGTTCCCCATATAAACGTATTACTGCCTCTTTGGTACAAGAAAATAAGCACCAATATTCATCTCTCCCATTGGAGAGAGGGAACTAGTGATTTCTTTCTCTTATATCCCTTAATTGAGAGCTAGGGGGGAAAAATCACAACCCCAAATCCCTTAAACTTAGCAGAGTCAACTGCATCCTCCATGGTCTCTACTGTGTCTCTGTTCTGAAGGACCGTTGGGCACTTATAAGAATTAATCAGTAGATCTATGGGCTGGGGTATCACTGTACAAATTTAGACTCCCAAAACTGAAGTCACAGTTTGGTTTTATCATGCCAGGAAGAACTGCTTCGTGACAGTAGTGACATTTGCCTTTACTTGTCCCTTAGGTGCAGCTGTTCTCAAATCAGAACTATTATCAGTTCCCAGATTAGCCCCTATGAGGAGTATCTTTGTTTATAAGATTCAGGAGAATATCACTTCACTGTGAGAAACTTCACTCGACCTCATTAGTATGTAACATCTTTCCCTCTACACCTTCCTTATACAGCTAAAATACTCTAATGCTTTTCTAAAAAGGAAAATAATAATCAAGTATTTTTTTTTTTTGCCCTGTATAAAATTCCTTCTAGGGAGACAAATTTATTATAGATTACAATTACTTTATCATGTTTTAGTTTGTGTGTGTGTTTTAGAAAATGACTTACTCTAAATTGCATCTAGTAAAGACCACTTAATACAATTAATCATTTGTCACCAAGAATTACTTACTTAAAACTAGAATTTGCTGAAAAGCATCACATCATTTTTTACTTGTGCCACCAAAGGTAATTGTGTAATTAGTAACTGGTTTACAGAAGTATGTTTTTCACATAATGCTGATAACCCAGGTCTAAATTGCCCTTTCTATCCAGGATCCAAAGGCACTTTATAAATCATTGTATTTAAGTCTCTACCCACACCTGCTCACGCCCACACACAAACTGCAAATAGGGTGTATTTAAAGAGGCCATTTAATACTAGGATAACTACTGCAAAGAATTCTCCACCGGCATGAAACGCAGCAAAGTTTTAACAGATGCTCAAGAACAATAGACACTAGTTGAGGTAAAGAAAGAAAGAATGTCATCTCCAATTAAAACTACAGGAAAGATTTAGTAGGGAGCAATGCAATTATTCATTTGGATTTTGGCCAGGATACCAGAGCTAATATGCTTTGCATTGGGAAACTTTTTCTAAAGTTTTAAAAACTCATTCATATCAGAATTGCATTTTATTATCTCAGCTAAAACAGTTTTCAGAGACTAAAAGACAAATGAAATGGTCCCTGTCACCACATCAATTTTAATCATGGTGCACCCCAATCAAAAACACACACAGGCTTCCAGAGGTTGAGAATGGAGGGAACACAAAGACTAGGCTCTGGGCAGTGAAGTAAAGAACAAAGCAAGGAAAGGTGGCTAGAATTAGTGGATTAACACATAGAATAGAGGTTGCAGGAAAATGGTCCAAATTAAATTAATCAAATATCCTTCTGTATTTCTGTACTTCATCCCCATTGTCAAAATGGCCTGCTAACAAGTTAACAATGCAAATGATCATGGCATACCTGGAGAAGACCTTAGGGATTATGCCTGGTTTGTTGAAGGAGAGACTGGGGCCCAGAGAATGGAGGCAAGTGCCCAGGGTCACGTAGCTATAGATAATTCTATGATAAACTCAGACATTTGTATTTGGAAAATTACATGATTATGACCAAGGTCACTGCACACTTCAGATAATTCTAACCTTTGTCAGATGTCCCCAGTTGTTTAGCCCTGTGGGCAGAAGCCAGGGATATTCAAGTGTGTGTGTTTATATGGCTTAAGAGTAATCACCTTTCCAATTTATTATTTGTAGGATCAAAAACTACTCTCCATAGCCTAGACTAGCAGATGGTGGGGAGAACATGAAAGCACAAAGTGACATGAGGAATAAATTGGAGAGAAACATTCATAATAACTGTGATTAGAAGAATTGAGCACAGTCCGTAGGAAAATACATGCCTGCCAAATCCAATTCCACTTTTACTTCAAACCGCGCCCCCCCTTCCACCTCTCTAACCATAACACCCAGGGTCCTTAAACACTGACTTGGAATTAAAATGGATTGTTTGCAGCTGCTCACATGCAGGCTTATTCTGCCCACCCCGCGCAGTGTTCACATGTGGCTTCCCTTCCCAGGCTCAGTTCCTGCCAGGGAAGGCCATTTGAGAAACAACAGGGCTGCAAACTGAACAGAATGCATTTTATGAGTCAGCTTGATCCTCATCCATGGGCTGAGAGTTTGTAGTGTTAAGCCATTAGCCCCAATGCCTGGTTTAAAAGGAATGTTCTATCTTTGGTTATCCCCGTAACAATAGTAGCTATAGGATTCAGGTCTTTTTGCTTCTCCAGCTTGGTTTGTCAAGTTCGCCTTTTCCTTTGCCCATCTTTGATAAATTCTGTGATGGTTGAGTAGAATTTTAGAGCAGAATAGGGATAAAGTGCACATCATATCTGACTGTAGCGGCTACAGTCAAAACCCTGTTTTTAAGCAAGTGGGAATGAAATTGTTCTTGCATCTGGCCACGCGCAGCCAATGGGAAAGTCAATGAGATGAGGCCGAAATATGGCACGCACACAGATAACTAGGGGCCTCGGCGGATGCTGATTTAGACAGTGGGGGAAAGTGCAGGCCTGAATGGAGAGGAGGCTCCATTTCTTCTAAGAGGAAGAGCCACCTCAGACTAACTGGTACTTCACTTAGCACAATTCCACCAGCAGGTAAGAGCATAATTAATATAGCTCTGGTTGAAAGTTAAAAATCATTTTGCCTCCAGCTAGACAAAAAAAAAAGGCATTAATTAAATAAACTA
This sequence comes from Mirounga leonina, assembly GCF_011800145.1. Lineage (NCBI taxonomy): Eukaryota > Metazoa > Chordata > Mammalia > Carnivora > Phocidae > Mirounga > Mirounga leonina. Next base: position 94,123,885 of record NW_023270268.1, on the reverse strand, counting down.
CAAGCCCCATTTTACAGGTGCTAAATGTGGAATGAGATGTGGACAAGAGCCCTGATATTATTGCAAATATGGGGAACATTAGAAATGCTCTGCTTATAAAAATTTATTCTAGGATGGGCTTGACATTTCCCTCAACTTGCTTGTAAGAGAGGAGGAAAACGTGTCAAGCTTTTCGTTTAGTTCTAAATTGTGGAGCTAATATCCACATATTTAGATGCTAATAAAGTCCTTTTTTATTTGATAACCATAACAGTGCCTTGTTCTTTCAAGAATGGCAATCATTTTGTTTGGGGATCAGCTGTAGTACTTGGTAAAGCTAGATGGTGTGAGTAGGCTAATCATTTTTTTTTTTTTCAGGACTTTAAATAATTTTCCAACAAGAGCTGAGTCCATAGATATAAGAAAGTATATTTTTGACTCCCTGACATTAGAGATTTTATGTTTTTTAATAAATTTTTGAAAGAGAGGAATCCTTGTTGAGACAAAAAGTGGGTGAAAAGTCAGTCATTTAATCTGTGAATATTAACCCAGCACATACAGGAAAGCACAGTAGTAGGCATGGGACGGCATAAAAGGAACTAAATGAAACAAGTTGGGATCATCCTGCAGAGGTTGGGCTAGAGCCAGCTGTTTCCATAGCCCCGTGTGCATGCTTCTCTCATGGGCATAGCCCTACCTGTCACTGCTTGTCTTTCCTTTGGCTGGACTGAATTTCTTCATGAGAGCTTGATAGCTTTCATCTCCTTATGTAGAATTTATCATTATTCTTGCCATATTGGGGAGGTACATAAATTAAAGTATGTTGAATAAATAAATGTAGGAGGAAGTTAGTACCAGTGATCATCAGGATTCTTTTTAATACCAGATACCCAGAGAATGAAAGATTAATGTAGTTAGGCTTCTTTCCTGAAGAGGATTGGGATATGAATTCTCTGGTGTAGGGGGCCAGAGTGTAGACACAATTCATTTAAAAAACATGCTGAGCCTAATCTATCCCAGGCATTGGGCCAGGTATGGAGAACTGCAACCTATGCACAGTAGACTCAAATACTATCATTGGCATTTTACAGTCTAATGGAGAAGACAGAGGATAATGGCCAAATCTGCCTCCATCAAGGAAACACAAAGTACAGTAGTGGTGTGCTGGAACCTATTCTTACTTGAAATGGCTCCTGAAAGCCATTTGTGAAATATTCAGGTACTTCAAAAGCTGATTGTCAGACCAGTAGTTGATTGCAACTGGCCATGGTGAAAGGGAAATCAGCAAACATTACAAATCCAGGACATTTTTTTTTTTTTTTTTAATCAGGGAGAGCTCGTTACTAGCTCACCACTGGTTGCAGTAATGTGTGCCTAACTCCATGTGTTTTCACCTTCTTTCCTCATCATTTACTGTCTCCTGTAGGAGGTGATAATATAAAACAGAAACATATTTATAAGGTACTTTATTTCAGAAGGCTTTATATTTCAAATTGGTAAAAAAAGTGTGTGATTAAAATTTTTAATATTTTTTATAAAACAAAACCAATGAAACAAAATGCTTTATTCTTTTCTTTTGCATGTGCCTTACTTTAACCCATAGGTTTAGCCATGCACAATACCTGTATGTAATAGTATTCCATAAATACATATTGACTTTAATTGAATCAAATAGAATTGAATCAGATAAAATTGAATTAAATTTAATTGAACTGAATTGAAATGAATAGACTGGACTAATTTAAAATATATAATAATGCAAGATACTATTACTTTATGTAATGGATTAAATCTATCTTGAATACTAAAATGTAATTACCTGTGTGAAAAAAACTCATTTATGTTTATTGTTTATGACGCTATATAGGTCTGCTGTGAACGGTATACTTTTATTCATGAATGGGCCACATTTTCATAATATGTGCTAGAGCTTTTATCTTAGATTGAAATACTTGTATTGATTTAACTGGAATTAAATTTTTTTTTTCAATTTGGACTTTATACTTATTTGAACCTCAACTTGCTTTTATGAAGTTTATTTCATCTGCAATTCTTGATTTGTATTCACTACCATTTAATTCTTCCACATTTTGGAGTACTTTTTACTGCATGTTCCTATCACCAGTACATTGAAGATCCTGTGAAGCTTCCCACCATAGTGTGGTAGGTATTAACAAAGATGTCTGGATCTGAAAGTTGTGGGTGTGAATCCTAGCTGAAAGTGTTTAGTCAAATTACTTATCTCCTTCAATTCTTAAATTCCTATCCATTAAGTAAGTATGAGGCAGTACTTCTATCACAGAGATACATGCTGATGAAATGAGTTTATGGATGAAGAAACTTTAAAACAACGTCATGCACACATGCAGATAAAGCTCTATAAATGTTAGAAACTTGTCCATATGAGCAAGCGATAACTGAGAGGAAAATCTGAAGTCTAAGTGTCTTTAATGTCTACAGGTTATCTACTGAAAGAGCAAAAGAAGGTAATAGAATTGGTAGATACCTTCTGAAAACTTAGAATTAGAAAAGAAAAACAATGGATATGTATTTCTAAATATAGTCTAGGGGGAGAACAATAATAATTATTCATATTTCTTGGACAACTACTATGTGCCAGACACTTTCCTAGTGCTTCAGATGCATAAGTCATCCTACCTTCAAAACAACTCTCTGAGGTAGGTACTCTTGCTCATATTCTTACTTAGAAGTGTGAAAAGTGGGCTAGAGAGATCTTTTCCAAGGCCTTGTCCAATTAAATGATAGAGCAAGGCTTTAAATCTTGAAATAAGGCAATAACTTTAGAATATATAGAGATTATAAAATATTATAATAATGTAATATATTATGATATATCCTATAATTATAATACATTATAATAATGTATTATATGCATAATTATAATGATGGTATAGTTTATATAACTTATATATAGTTATGTATATATAACTATAATGATATAGTATATATGTATACTATATATAGTTATACATATATAGTTATATAACATTATAATTATAATATTTTATAATCTCTATATATTTTACATCTATAATCTATAGGATATATATATCTTTAGAGTATATCTCACATATACATATATATATAACATATATAATGTAACTTAATATATAAATAACAGTGTTTGAATAGGCTCTCTTTTAATACAATATTAATCTAATCTAATCTAATCTAATCTAATCTAAATCATGCAGCTAGTAAATGGCAGAGCTGAACTCAAACCCAGGCAGTCTGGCTCTCCAGAATCCACTAGCTACATGACTATTCTACTCCATAGTTCCGACAGATTTTAACAGTCCAGTTCTATCAGCAAGGTCATCCTTATTGTGGAAATAGCTATGAAATTTACTCCACAAATGTCCAAGAAATTTTTCCCAGGGACAAAATTTCTCTGTGTAGAAAAAAATCCTGTACTTGTAAACTGTCATTTTTGGCTTCATATCTCATTCTCTTATGAGTTTAATTAATGTGAGTTATTTCTTGGGAGATGAGGTTTCTGGATCTGCTGGACTTTTAGCCATATTATAAGCAGTTGTAAACTCCCTACATTAATACCAATCTAAAAGACCTTTAAGAAGCAGCCAATACCTTTTCCCATGTTACCTTGTTCCTCTCAATCCCCATTAGCTATAAAAAATAAAATTACGTGTAATGTTACTGCTAGGAAAAGTTTTAAAGACACATTTTTGAAACTTAAAAAAAAAAGCTAGACCAGTTTTTTAGGTTTGGTTAATTCTTGATGGATAACCTGAAACCATTGACTGGAACATGTTTCTCAGATGGTTGACTGTTTTTAATTGTTACATTGTCTCTATGCTTAGGCAAAGGACCTTAATCACTCCAGTTCTAAGGATTTGTTTTGGATGGAGACAACCTTTAACTAAACTCTACAATAATCCTCTCTCTGAAGTCTGCTCTCCATCTGTGTTCTCAAGTTTAAAACTCTCCCCCTCCATCTGCTAAATTCAGTAATGACTGTAACACCAAGCAGCAGGTAGAACCAATATGCTGGCTCAAAACTGAATACTGAAAATGAATCTGGCATCCCTGCTGCAGAATCATCTGCATTTGCTGATCTGCCCCCATTAATCTCCAGGGAATAAGAGTGAGAAACGTTGCAATGGACAAAGTGGGGGATATTTCTAATTAATTGAAAACAATAATAGCATAAAAGTCATTAGGCTTTTGCCTGCATAAAGACAGCTTTGCAAAACAAGAAAATAAAAATGTCACAGCTTCAGCTCCCAAACTGCATGACAAAGTGCACAAATGCACAAACATACACCCACCCCCACAACACATACCTCAAAATTCCAACACAGAAACTCATCTCAAAGGACGAAGATCCCATCTGGCAAATTATCGATTACAGTGTATGGGTATAGAGGGTGCAATCATAAATACATAGAATTGAAAAGTCAAAAGATTAAATACTCCTGAAGTTTTGTTTCTATTAAAAATAATTTTTCTTAGAACAACCATTGGAAACACCATCTTTGTTCCTGAAATACCTGAATCATTCATTCATTAGAGGCTAAGCATGTGTCAGCCCATTCATGCTGTCTCTTTCAGCTGTTTGACTTTTTAAAGTCAGAAACTGTTCTGGTCTTATAGTTGAGTAAAGAAATTGCTTCTGAACACCATTTAGGGGCACATTTAAAGCATGTATATTCTCGTCCCTCTTTCTGACTGTAGCACATTTTCACAAGCTTTGTGCTCAAAAGGAACTTTTTGCTTTACAAGTTCTTCAAGTGAAAGATCAGTAAATTGAAAACAAAACAGGACATAGCCTGAGGAGAAAGGTAAATTCTTCTGATCTTCCTCATATAATTTTCCTTGAATTTAGCAGTTATTCAGAAAATCACAGGCTTAAGGACTATTTTTTTAATTTACTAGTTACTTGTGTTTTCACAATTTTTTCACCCTTTTCCCCTCTTTTCCTGACTCACAACTCTTCCTCCCTCCCATGGACCTCACACATCACTCACTCTCTCTTACTTACCCTTGCATTGAATTACATTGATCCCTCCCATTTTCTTCCCCCAGATGGGCAATGACTGGGGTTGCCCTGGACTCTCCAGACTCCTAACTCGATTTTAAAGTAACTTATTTCATTTAATTTCCTGCAAATATATTCAGTGTCCTCTCCTTTCTTACCTCCAAACTTCATCTCATGGTATTATGTCCATCCTTACTCCACTTCTCACATCTCTTCCATTCTTTTTTTTTTTTTTTTAGACTACCAATTGCACTTCATATACTAGTAGGTCATAATAGACTTTGGACTTACATCTGAATTGCATCTGAACAGTCACCTACATAAAATGTAAGAATATTTAAAACTTGCTATTTGGCTTGGAAACCCCAAGAGGACAAGGGACAGAACCAGTATACTTAGTCCATATAACAGTCAGCACAATATCTACACTTTAAAAAATAACCTTTGGTAACTATGAGAGTGGGCAAAGAGAAATAAGGTGAAGGGAAGGGAAGATGTTGATTCACTGAGGATTGGGACTTTTTACCTTAGCTCTCTGTTTTTCTTCTTTCTTTTCTTTTTCCCCTCTTCTTAATTTCTTCTTTCCTTTTTTGTTATTTGAATATATATATTTTTTCATTCTTTAATGTCTCTATCCTTGTGTGTGTGTGTGGTTTTTTTTTTAAGATTTTATTTATCCATTTGACAGAGACACAGCGAGAGAGGGAACATAAGCAGGGAGAGTGGGGGAGGGAGAAGCAGCCTTCCCACAGAGCAGGGAGCCTGATGTGGGGCTCAATCCCAGGACCCTGGGATCATGACCTGAGCCGAAGGCAGATGCTTAACAACTGAGCCACCCAGGCACCCCTGTATCCTTGTGTTTTGAACTTGCTTTCACAATCTCTCACTTTTCATTCAGTTCTCTTCATTGGTCTGTGTTTCAGGAATTTGTAGGATGAAGTTCCCTTGTCATTTGATGGAGGGCATTTAAAAATATGGCTTTCCATTATATACTCATTCTTGAAGAGATAGATCTCATTTTTAAAATTGAATAACTAAACTGATACCCTTTCTGGCAAATAGAGCATGAAATTAAAAAAAAAAATTTTGAAGTTACATTCATGTATCTTTATCAACAGATTTTAAGTGCTGCTCATATTATTAATATTCTTAACTCACCAAGTGTTAAAGTGTTAACAAAATATTCTTTGATAAGTTTATCTTTAGCCCTGATTTCATATTTTTAAAATTTTATGACTGAAAGAAAAGAGGGAAAAAATGAGAGAAACAAGTAAAGTGGATGAGATCAACACATCTTTTCAGGATTGCTTCCTGCTATTTGAATTATTTCCATACTACATAGATGGGTTGTATATTTTCTTAATCCCTTTTTCAGTACAGATGTAATATAGTCCAAAGAATAAAAGTTCTGGGAACAGAACCCTTAGTTAAAATCCCAGCTCTGCCATTGACTAGATCTATTATCTTGGACAAGAAATTAAAGTCCTTATATTTCCTTAGCTATATTTGGAAATAATTGCACATACCTCTGCGATTGCTAGAATGATTAAAATAGAATAACACAATGAAATTTGTGACATCTGTAATTGCTTACAAATATTAGTTCTCATTCCTGTTTGGAGGTGGTTAGTCTCTATGTTGCAATAATATTTTTTAATGGAAGTCACGATAAACACGTAAGCAACATTTTAACAGTCAGATCTATAAAACCATGCATGAAAATAAAGTATTGTCAGTTTAGAAGAATTTTTTCTAGTTTCCCCACTTTGCTTGGCCCTCCTAGAGTCTCAATTAATTTGTATGCAATGACTAACATTACTGCCTTAATAGCACTTGGCCAAATTCTGATAGCAAGCCTAGAAAGCTTCACAGTTCCTTTAAGAGGTTAAAGTTATAAGTTACAAAAATGTAGAAAGCAGGTGGTGTTGCTATATTTCTGATGTGATATACCTACCATTTTTCTAAAACAATTTTGTCTATATTACCTCAGTTAATAAACTTAATCTGACATATATATATAACACTGTAACAAACTGCACAATACATATGTTTATATGTATAACCCATGGGCCACATCCTGGGCTATAAAGCAAATGGGCCACACAAACCTAATATCAAATTATTAAAAATCATAGAAATTACTGTCTGTGATTATAGTGAACTTAAGCTAGAAATCAATGAAAAGATAATAAAAAATCCTCATACATTTGATATTTATCAATGTATTTCTAAATAACCCATAGATAAAAAAATTACATTGAAATTTAGAGAACATTTTAAAGTAACAAATAATGAAAGTATAACATACCAGAACTTGTGAAGTATGGCTAAAATTCTGCTCTGAGAAAAATGTATAAACTTAAATTAAGCCCACTTATTAGAAACAGAAAAACTAATACTAATTATATTCTTATCTGTCTCAAAAAGTTATTTAAAAGGAATAGAAAATCAAAGTGAAAGAAACAAGGAGAAGGTAATAACCAAAAGTTTAAGAAAAAAAAATAGAAAATAGACATATGATTGAGAGATTCAATAAAGCCATAATTTGTTTCTTTGGCACAGATAACATTTATATACCTTATGAAAGCTATTCAAGGAAAAGAAAATTGTACAAATAATATCAAATTATAAAAGTGACATCACTACAGATCACATGACATTATATGAACATATTACAAACAAGTTTGTTCCAATAATTTGATAACATGGGCAAAAGGTAAAATACCTAGAAAAATATAATTTATCAAAAATGATATGAGAGAACACACCTAACAACCTATTCTTGGTTTCTAATACCATTCTCCAATAAAAGAAAGCAAGTTTCCTTGGAAAATCTTTTTAAGTGGAGGACAGGGGAAGGGAATATGCAAGATGAGCCTGGACTATGTTATAGTGCTCAGAACACAAATAAACAACAAAAACAACAACAAAAACCCTCACAATGATGTTAGTGTGTCAAAGTGATATAGGATCCAACTGAAAGAGTTCCCAAGAGTCAAAGATGGAACAATTTGAGCAACAAATAAATATTGTATTATAACCCAAAGTATAAAATAACTATGGATGGGGACCATACCAAAATAAATAAATGATTAAACAAATAAATAAATGGGGAGAATAGACAAATCTCCTGTGCAGAACAATTCCAACTTATGTAGATATTCCACCTTTAAGGAGTATAAATCCATAGGTCTTAAGTATGGACTGCACATAGTGACTTTCTTCAGAAAGTACAACATGTTAAGGGAGGAAAACAAGAGTAAGTTTGCCAAGAATACACCTAACAAACACTGCCTCAGGCCAGGTGATCAAGGTTAACACCAACAGTGATAAATCACATTGATAGTATGTACCTTTCACATGATGTAATGAGAATGGCACTTTACCTCTGTGGTCTTCTTCCCTCAAACATAATATCTCAGTCCAAGCATGGAAAAAATAAGAAACTCCCACACAAGGGCTATTCTCCAAAATACTTAATCTATAATACTGAAAACTATCAAAGTCATCAAAAACAAGGAAAATTCAAGAAATTGTCACAACTAAGAGGAGCCTCAGGAGAAATGATCACTAAATATGTATATATGACAAGGCAATTCAAGAAAGGAAAATGAAATCATGGAACACTACATCAAAAACTAATGATGTACTGTATGTGACTAACATAATAATATCACGATTTCTATTAAATATTGGAACAAAAGTCCTAGTTAGGGCTGAAAAATAAACTTAAAAAATTAGAAAAAAAGAAATAAAAGCATTATGATTTTTATTTTATTTTTCAAAAAATTTTTAAAGATTTTATTTATTTGTCAGAGAGGGAGAGAGACAGAAAGAAAACAGGGTGAGCAGCAGGTAGAAGGAGAAGCAGGCTCCCCACTGAGCAAGGAGCAGGATGTGGGACTCCATCCCAGGACCCTGGGATCATGACCCAAGCCGAAGGCAGATGCTTAAACCACTGAGTCACCCAGGTGTCCCAGCATTATGATTTTTAAACAATGCAATTGTATATGAAGAAAATCTAAAAGCATCTTGGAATAAAATTACTTTAAATATGCAAATTTAACAAACTCACTGTACAAGATCAATACATGCAAACATACACAAAACAAAAAAGGCAATCCATCAGAATAAAATAGAAAATGAAACACTCTTTAAAAATGAAAAATACCTCCAGTTTTGTTCTTCTATTTCAAGATTGCTTTGGCTACTTGGGGTCTTTTGTGGTTCCACACAAACTTTAGGATTATTTGTTCTGGTTCTGTGAAAAATGCAGTTGGTATTTTGATAAGGGTTGGATTAAATCTGTAGATTGCTTTGGGTAGTATGGACATTTTAATGATATTTCTTCTCCCAATCCATGAGCATGGAATATATTGATATAATGCTGTATGTTGATTATACTGGAGTTTAAAAAATAAATAAAAATTCTAAAAAATAATATAAAAGTCAAATATCTAGGCATACTCTTACAAAAGTTATGTAATACCTCTACACAGAAAATCCTATTATCATTATTGAGTGAAACTAAAAATACCCCAATAGAGAAATAAATCTTGTTTATGAATTGAAAAAGCCAATACTGTAAAGATATAAATTTTCCCAAAATTGATCCATAGGCTTGATGCAACTGCCATAAAAATCCTAACAAGTGTTTGTATGTGTATGTTTGTGCAAAGCAAAAGGCTGATTTAAAATTTCATATGAAATATAAAGCCCAAAATAGTCAAGAACTAGAATTTCTCAGAAAAAAAATAAAGTCAAAGAAACTATGCAATCATATATAAAGACATAAAGATACAGTAAGATGGAAAGATAAGTATACCACTGGAAGAAAATAGGTAATTCAGAAATAAACTCAAATATAAATGAAAAAGATTATTTTTAAATAAACAATATCGGGTCAATTGGATGTTCATAAGCAAAAATAAATTAATCTTGGGACGTCTGGGTGGCTCAGTCGGTCAAGCATCTGCCTTCAGCTCAGGGCATGATCCCAGGGCCCTGGGATGGAGTCCCACAGCCTACTCATTGCTCAGTGGGGAGCCTGCTTCTCCCTCTGCCTGCTTTTCCCTCAGCCTGCCATCCCCCCCTGCTTGTGTGGGCTCATGCACTCTCTCTCTGTCTCTCTCTGACAAATAAATAAAATTTTAAGAAAAAAGAAATCAATCTTCACTCTTACACAATATACAAAAATTAATTTCAATTGGATTGCAGATTAAAAATAAAAGTAAAACAATAAAGCTTTTAACAGTTAATATAAGAAAATATCTTCTTGACCTTGCGGTAGGAAGGCATTTATCAAACAGAACAACTATAACATTAATCTTTATAATAATAATACTGAATATTAGACTTGTCTTCATCAAGAGCTATCATTAAAAGAATAAAATGGTGTTAGAGGTGTTAACTAACGCTGTTATGGCAATCATACTGCCATACAAATGTATTGAATCAATATGTTGTACACCTTCAACTTACACAATATTGTATGTGAAATATAAAAACTTAAAAAAGAAAGAAAACAAAAAAGGCAAGCTATAAGGCGTGACAGTTCATCTAACTGACAAAGTACACTGTTGTAGTTGCTATAGTTGTGCAAGAAATTATCCCATAATTTAAAGGCATTAAACAATTATTTTAGTATACTAATGCATTTGATTGTTAGAAATCTGCAAGTGACACAGTGGGGGTGGCTTGTCCCTGATCCTCAGAGTGTGCCCCATAGGGGAGCAGACACAAAAGCAGAGAGTGACTTGATGGTAGAGACTAGAATCATCTGGAGATTCCTTTACTCATGTGCCTGGTGCCTGGATTGGAACTATAAAGCTTAAATATGACCTCTCAGTGCTTAATGTCCTCTATAGCATGATGCAGATAGTAGAACTTCCTACATAGTGGCTCAGGACTTCAGCACAAATGTTTCAGGAGACAAAGTAGAAGCTATATTGTCATTTATAACCTAGTATCAGAAGTCACATGGTTTTATTTTTATCATACTGTACTGGTCAAAGCCATTATAGGCTCACCCAGAATCAAGGGTAGAAGACAAAGACCTCACCTCAAGATAGGAGGGAATGAATTTTGTGGTCATTTATTTAAACTACCCCAGACTCGTATACAGAATACACAAAATGTATCTTATATATCATTATAACAAAGACAGATAATACAATAGAAAGAAAATAGCCCAAAGACTTGAAATTATAAGAGAGTAAATTAGTGTTATATGTTCTATGAACTCTATTAACCTACTTCTATATTCAGAGGTTTTTGAAAAGATATTAGACAGTAAATAATCTTAAAGTGTTAATGGAGGATGATTGTTAAGTGAGCTGGATCTTAAGAATGAATAGAATTTGGATACGTAGAAAAAGGTAAATAATTTGATACCTAACCTCTCCTCCCAGGAAAAGATGGGCCTTTGTAGCTATGATCTGGGCTTGGGAATGAAGAGTGAGCAAGAATTGATAACAATAAAGACATCTATTAAGTCATTTAGCCAGCTTTCATGATTTCCTTTCTGAAAAAGGCCCCATTTTCTGGGAAATGTTCCATATATGTGGTTATAGCAGAAGCAGCCATGTCCATGTAAAAGTATTCTCCCCTACCACAAATGATAGATTCAGGGTGGGCCCAATATTCGAACTAGGACAATCCTCTCTTCCTCTAGTTGGACCAACTGGCTGCTCTGAACTAGGTTTGTATGTCATCTTTCTTTGTCTGGTTGAGCAGACTGGGAACCAGAAAACTCACAAGCTATTGTAGCCATATTTTTCACTCTGTAGACTCAGAAGCAAAGAAACTCAGCCTGAAAACAGGAAGAATAATAAAGTGAATGTGAATAATAAAGTGAATACAAATAATAAAGCAAAAAAATGAATGACAGGAAAAGAAAATTGAGAGCTATCAAATCCCTGGGCCCATTTTTTTTTTTTCCTCCTCACAGGATATTTTCCCACCTGTGTGAAATATTGTTGTATACTTCTAATACCTCGTCCTTGTTTAACTGAGTTTCTGAACCTACAGACCAAATAAAGTTGACTTATGCAAGAATGAAGGTGAACTGAATATTTAGTCCCAGGCACTGGTGGGCTCAATAGGAAAAACATATTGATAGCAATGTTTATTGAGGACTTACTTTATGCTACACACTGCTTCATTTAGTGCTCCCAAATGATCACACATGTAAGCAATATCCCATATTAGATATGAGAAAACTGGGACCATAAGTAATGTTCTCAGTTTTACACTAGACAACAGAAGAGCCTAACATCATACTAGGTTAGGCTACAAAGACATTGCTTTTTGCTAGTATGCTCTATTGCCCTCATCAAATCCAAAAGACTAAATAATAAGCAAAAACTATATTTAAAATGAAAGGAAGAACAAGTTTAGCCTAGAACATATACTTTATAAGAGATTTGTGAACAAGCTTTGGGGTAGGAGGAACTATTAAACAAGAAAATCTGGTTAGATCTTTTAAATCAATGCTTCTAAAATTATTTTTACACAGGGCAAAAGGCCTACTCCACCTGTTACCCCTTTTGTGGGGGAAAACAATGTTGTACCAATATACAGTTTTTAAATTTTGTATGCACTTGGAAATAGGGGTATATGGATTCATATATTTTTTTAAGATTTTATTTATTTATTTGAGAGAGAGAGAATGAGAGACAGAGAGCATGAGAGGGAGGAGGGTCAGAGGGAGAAGCAGACTCCCTGCCAAGCAGGGTGCCCGATACGGGACTCGATCCCAGGACTCCAGGATCATGACCTGATCCGAAGGCAGTCGCTTAACCAACTGAGCCACCCAGGCGCCCCATGGATTCATATTTTAACTGCAACCTATATATGTCTTAAAGTCCAGTAATACAATAATTATCAGACAACATTTTTTTAATAACAATATACATCAATACATACTGTAGGATTAATCAATCCTCTCACAACAAACTAAATGATACATGATGAAGCTAAACACTGATTTGGAAGTAAAAGCAAAACTTTCTGTAACTAAAAATGAAAAATGAAAAAATAACATTGATGTTGTACCTATAACAACTACCACCAAATCCTTCTGTAATATTCTATGCATACCAATCCTCTGTTTCATGTGAAGTAGGAGCTTTATGATGTTGGCACATATAGCATTCTTAATAAAAGCAATAATAAAATGATACAAAATACTATGTATCTTCAGCAAACTATATTTTCTCATTTTTGCTTAGGAATTAAAATTATAGTAACTCTGAATAACTTGACCATTTTGTAGTGACTTTAGTAAACTAAAAATTAAAGAAAAAAATGTCTATGGAACTGGGCATCGTTCACCCTTTCTTCTGAAACAAACAAAAAAAAGGGCTTACATTTTGGGGATAAATCACAGGCTATCAGATAATTATAAGTAAATCTTGGTTTGAAATTATTGTTATGTCAGATGAGAAAAGCATCATGACTAAAGCATAAGGTAGTAATAAACATGAAGATGGCATAATTAAATCAGACATTCTACATTGGAGATGAGTGGGGAATTACATTGTTCTGGTAACAAGGGGACAAACTGTGAGACACTGAACTATAGTCAGAGGATCTTTGATTTGATACATTGAGTTTGGGGAAACCATGGAAAGTTCTTAATCAGAAAAGTGATATGGTAGAAATTGTATATTAAGGAGATTTGTGTGGGCAGCAGAGTGCAGGCTGGATGGGGATTGGACATAGTTAAGACACTGAGACTATGTAGAAAGACTTCCTAGGAATCGGCTGCTGTGAAAGAAGTGCATGGAGCACAGGGACCACACAGAACCTGGAGAGACATGGTCTAATCTGAGGGACTTGATAGGAATAAATGAGGGGAATGGGAAATGAAAGAGTCAAGAGCAGCAGAGAGGGAGCATAGTGGTTCTATTCATATAAGTAAGTACGAAAATGATTACAAACAGAATCCTGCTTCTAGGGAAAGTATTAAATTTGAAATATGGAAATTCAAATAAATATATATTTTAAGCTAGTGGAATAAGTTACTAAATTAAGACTATGGTAAAAAGTTCAAGGCTGGAGATGTAGATTGGAGCATTAGATAATGACAGCGTGTTAGCTCTATTCCTGAAGAGTAAAGGCAACAATAGATTGAGCGTATAGAGGAAAGAAGATATTTGAGGACACAGATTTGGGAAACATCATTGTTAGTAGGTAGAAAAAAAGAAGAGGCTCTTAAAAAGACCAGGAAGGAAGGGTCAGAGTTGGGAAGAGAGAGGAGAAAGGATATGCATGCAGAAGTAAAAGAGAACAGCATTTTAAAGAAGACGAGGAGGGCCACTGACGCCACATGTTCAAAGGAAAATGAAGTCTTAGGAAAAGACACTGCATAGACAGGAGGGACATTTTTATTATCTTGAAAGTGACATATTTTATCAAAATGCAGAAATAGTTTGGATATAGGGGCTTCAGAAAGTAAGTAGGCTGGAAATGGAAACAGAGGTATAGATCAAGGCCCAATGGGTTGCAGCAGAAAAGACAATCTTTATAAACAGGAGTTGTAAAGATGGAGCAGTGCCAAGCAAACATTGTATTAAGGAAAGGTTATCCTAAAAAAGGCAAAGGGTGCTTTGGTAGAAGGATGCTCTTTATTAATTGTGCTTTGCAATATCTTTCTTTGTCAATAAGGGTTTTAATAAAGCAATTAACGAGCAGCATCTAGAAATTTTAGAGTTTGTAAACTAATGTTTTCTCCTTAGGACAAAATAAAAATACTAACTGCCAGAGAACATATTCCTCCATGACATGTTTAGTAAAATTTATCTCATTAACAGCTTCGTTAAGCTATGCATCCAACCATCCTACAGAGTCTGTCTCAGTTTTTGTCATTCTGAATGAGGGCATCTGTTGTTAATATCTGCCATCACCAAGCTACTTTACATTTGTATTAAATGGATTTCATCATCTTCATTTTAACCAATTTCTCAAATTTAATCAGGGTATAATGTATGCTGATCCAAATTCAGATAATGTTACAGTGCCCTTACACTTGTTCCATCTTTAAATTATGCTTTTCATATTCCTTTATTTGCTTCTATGAGTTATTAATGACAGTATTTATTAATATTATATTTGGAGGTTTCTTATTAGAGACTCAATACATGTCCCTCCAGACTGACCATGGGCTACCACTGATTCCTAGAAGGGCTATGTTCAATTATTTTTCCATGGTGCAGTTCACATGGCTGTCAGGTCTTCCTAACCAGCTTAGTTACTCTCCTTCTGTTAATTTTGTGAGACCTGCATCTCATTTATTCATTAGTTTTCCATTATTGTACTGAAGAAAAATGAACTTATTTGGCCTGATTTGTTTGCCTCAAATATATTTGGCTCCACCATGATAGCAGATGGGTATAAAAACACATGCATGTATATACACTTTGCTTCTTTTCTTGGCAAGTAAATTAGTCCACAACATTTTCTGTAGCCCATCTCACATTTAATGTCACAGAAGGGATTCATCTTTTGGCAATGAACATTAGTAGCCCGAAGAAAGGGGGTCATAAATCCCATTTTCATTTTTTATTAAAATCATACTATGTCAGGGTGTAATTTTCATTTTGTGATACAGTATAATTTATTCAGTGACCTTGGACCATGTTCCTTTGCTAATCTGAAATGTTGAATCAGTGTACTAATGATTTCTGCAACTTTATACAGTTTACTTTAATATAAGACCTTAAAAAGACCAGTTTTTAGCTGAATATTCATTAGTGGAAGAAACAATGTTGGTAAATTTTAAGAGGAAAAGCAGAGGTCAGTGCAAATTTTAAAAAATGAAACAAAATTCATGAGTTATGCAGGAAAATATATATTTTTTACCTTTTATGAATCCATTGTCTTAAAACTGAATATCATTCTAATACAACCTCATTTAATATCTTTAGCCTCTTGAATTTCAGTCACTGATCACCTTACTATAATTAATTCCTGAAAAAACATGAAAAACAGATTAAGGGCAATGTATGAATAACTAAAATGGCTAAACCTAATAGTTTTAGATAATAATTTCAGTCTTTTTTCTAAATAAATTTTAACCATTGTAATAACTTTTTTTCCTAAACCCATCCTTTTATTGACACAGGTTCTGAGGCAAAGTCGTTTGAAAAGGTGAAAAGAAAAGATAGTCACTTTGGTGGCTGAGGGTGATGGCTGGATAATGGCTCTAAACCGTGGCCAGTGTGGTCCATCTTGTGGTACAGGATTGTTACCACTAACACACCAGCCCTGATTCAATGTAAAGTTCAACCGCCTTCTGTCAATCTCCTGCCTTGTTTTATGTCAATCTCATCTATTTGGAAAAATCCCAAACCTAGACTAATCCTTCAGTCAGCTTTCCCTTCTAATCTCAAGCAACAGATCCTTGGTGGAAAAAACCATTTATATTATCTATAGTCTCATTATAAAAATAAGATGACAACCTAAAATTAGATATTTGTGTGGCTATGTATTAGTGTGTCAAAATTATGAGCTATGCTAAACTATTGGTCAAACTATTGGTAAGTTGTACAATTAGTTTAGTAGTTAAGACATGCATCTTTATTTTTTAGCAAGATATAATAAAATAGAAAATAAAATTCAGATTACCTTCTTTGTAGTAAACCAAAATATTGTTTCCTAAAACATTTCAGGTGTGTGTATGCATCATGGTCTATAATGTAATATGAAATTCTTACTGTTGTGGTTCACGGTTAAAAGAGTGCACTGATCAAGAACTACATAGGATATCGGTGAGAATGTGGAGCAACAGGGATGCTCAGACACTGCTGGTGAAAATGCAAAATGGTTTTGCCATTCTGGCAAAAACTAGTTTCTTATAAACATATATTTATCATATGATCCAGTAATTCCACTTCTAAGCATTTACACCAGAAAAGTGAAAACATATGATCACAAAAAGATTTGTACTTGAATTTTCATAGGTGCTTTATTTATAACAGGCAAAGTACTAGAAAAACCCAAAATGTCCAACAACTGATGAATTGATAAACAATTTGTGGTATATCCATACAGTGGGATAGCTTTCAGGAATTAAATATTCTAACTACTGACAAACGGAACAACATAGTTGACTCTCTAAAGCATTACACTATGTTAGAGAGGATAGCCAAAAAACAGAATATGTTGTATTATTCAATTCATATGAAATTCTAGAAAAGGCAAAAACAATAGTGATGGGAATATCAGTTCTTGCCAGGAACTAGGGGTGAGGGAAGTGGTTTGTATACAAAAGGGTATAAGGCAACTCTTAGGTTAATGGAAATGGTCTATATCATGATTCCAGTTGAGAAGATACAACTGTATACATTTATGAAAACTAACCAAAATGTACAGTTAAAATTAGTGAATTTTATTGTATATAAAATAAACCTCAATAAGGTTGAGTTTAAAGACACTGAGAAATAAAGATGTGCTTTTAAATAGATATATTTAGATGCCTGAAATTGCCAAAAAATATATTCCCTGATAACTACAGTATTCTTAGATTTCTTAACTCTTGTTATTAAATGTAAGTAGTATATAGTTAATTTTTGCTACACTTTATAATTTCCTCTATTTCATACTATCTTTTCCTTAATTTATCTTCCATTTATGTAAATATAAGTATACTACATAAGATTAAACCTTAATTCTGAATATAATAAATAAATGGGGATTTCATTTTTTTCCTATAAGGTGTGTGCATGTGTGTGTATTTTTTCTCCCTAAAAATCAAGAAAACCATTGTTTCTTCTTTTCTTTGGCATGATGTTTTGTGGGCTTGTTTTTACTTGTGTGAAAAAGTTGCATTAGATAATATAAGTCAAGGGGCGCCTGGGTGGCTCAGTCGGTTAAGCGGCTGCCTTCAGCTCAGGTCATGATCCCAGGGTCCTGGGATCGAGCACCGCATCGGGCTCTCTGTTCAGCGGGGAGCCTGCTTGTCCCTCTCTCTCTGCCCCTGCTTGTGTTCCTGCTCTCGCTGTCTCTCTCTCTCTGTCAAATAAATAAATAAAATCTTAAAAAAAAAAGAAAAGAAAAATAGATAATATAAGTCCATTTAAAAATTAGTCTTCTGGAGAGAAAATATTATTAAATAGATTTCCTATGACAATAGGTTCAAAGGGTAATTTTCTGGTTATTGATCTATTCCAGAAAGAATTTCTTTGTAATATTTCCTCCTTTTCCCACTGAAGATTGCTTCAACTTTTTCCTTAAAGAGTTCCTTAGAGTCTATCCATCTTCCACCCACTCCTCTTCCCATAACAACTAATTTCAGGAGAATCTGAATAGCTGACTAAGCAATAATCATCCTGTAATAGTGGAGACTCTTTTCAGGGGAAAATCATATGTGAGCTATATGTTCAAATAAGTAGGCAAAACTGAGCAGTATCTGCCCTCGAACAAGAAAGTTTCTGTGAAAACCAATCAACTGGAACTCGTAACTACAGATGGTTTGGCAAAAATCCAGGTATAATAAAATCAAACATCTAAACTAGCTAATGATTTGTATGTCTTAAGATTATAAAAATATATGTGTGTACCATTTAGCTTTCCTTTTTTTGGTCTTTACTGTGGAATCCCATAGGCACAGACTGCGATGTTGACTACAGTTGTATCAAAATTCATACACTATGGAATTTCATCTGCAGGTCATTAAAAGATGCCATATAGCACTTTTGATAGAGAGTTTTGACTATTTTAACATGTGGTTTATTTTTTGAGTCAATGCCTTTGTGTAATATTTTAAGTAATATAAGAACACATATGTCCACAAAATACTGAATAGAAACTTTATTTCTTCTAACTGCATATACAAGTCTTAAAACACCATATGACACAAAGTTGTTGAGTTATGACACTGGCAGCAAATGGCTGTGTTGAGACATGGATGTCCTTTAATGATGGGTAGGTCATCCTGGCATATGGTCTCTGATAAACATGCCTGAATCTGTCAAGATGCCACATTGTATACAATAGGATCACCTCTTTTATGGGGTTATGTTCTAAAGTAGGCAGGAAAACTCTCGTAAAGTTAAAATTAATCCATTCATAAAGTACATTTATGGTTGATGGAATACAATCTAGTATGGTATTTCTTATGAAAGGAAAGAATAAAAGTCTAGCCAGATCTCTAGACATTTGAACTATTTGTGCCAGTAAGATACCATTACATCTCTAGGACTGAATAGTAGAGAGATTTCTGGAAGGTTTACAGCATATATATATATATATATATATATATATATATATATATATATATATATTTTTTTTTTTTAATAGTATGCCTCCTTAACTTTAACACATTTTAATAGATATATTTGTTGATATTAGGAATAAATGAAACATGAAGTTCCACCTTATAAGAAGACAGACACTAAAATCTGGACAACCTAAGAAAAATTGTACACATAATTCTGCTCCACTGTATTTATCTTTAACTACCTGGAAGGGAAAGTAGCTTGTGTAAGAATAAGAACACCAAATGATTTACATCATTGCATTTTTTTAGTCAGAAATGCAGTTTTGATCAGGTTGATCTAAAAATGACTAAGTCCAATAGGCAGGGAATTTTGCTACAGAATCAAGACTCTAACATAGAATCAAAAGACTTCAAAGACAATATGAAGCACAATCAAGAATCAATATTATATTTATCAATAATCACAGTCAAAATAATAGCAAACTGCCTCTGGTGTGGTATGGTCTATTGTAGGATAGCAAGTATGAAAAACCTATTTGAATGCTTATAGATTCTGCCATCTTGATCTTCATATTTTATAAGACACCTATGTGTGGATTATGGAAGTAGGTCTGATACTGCAGAAGTATGTGTCTGAATGAAGGCAACAGATGCCAATGGATGAGGTGATCAAGACAGGGGTAGGAAATGTCAGAATGATAGACATACCATTTCCCAATTTGATGTGTCTGCTGTTGCACCTCATTTGTCCAAGAAGCCCCAACCTTTGGACACACATATGGTCAGTAAATTCATTAATGGTAGCTTTAAATCTTAGCTGATGGGGTGCTGAACACTTTAAATTGGTTCCATGTTCGCTATGTAGGCACTAGTTTGGAGAACTCCTTTTTCTGCTGGAGTACTGAAGCTCACCAGGGTATATCTAAACAGGCTGTGAGAGCAGCACAGATATAGACAAAGTTAGGAAAAAGAACTAGTCCTAACACCCATTTCCCAATTCAGGTTATTTGCCTCCTTCCCTCTCTTATTGGGATTTCCCTAAGTCTTCCTAAAATAAATATTTTAATATCAGTGATATTCAGAAATAATTTTATAAAATACATGACATACATACATCCTCAGACATGTACATATACTCTTGGTATATTTTTTTCTATGGAACCATAAGTTATTATTTCCATGTGAATACACTAACGTAAGTTATCAAAAACTGGAACAGAGTCTTTAATATATTTTGAACATGAAACATATTCACCTGGCTAAATTTTTTGACATTTACAAAGCTACATTTTATAAGGTAACCTTCCTCTATACCTGTCACACATCCAACCATTTCTCAGCCCTAACACCTAAGTATGTCCATTATTACATCATACGTGTATACTTAAGATTTGTAGCATCAATTTTCAAAAGTGGGATTTCTGAGTCAACAAATACATGAATTTTTAATATTGATAAATATTGCCAAAATTTTCTATAGAGATATTATCAATTTACACTTTCTTTAGCAATGTATAGGGAAACTCTTCCTTTGCTTGACTATCATCCTATTATAACATGAGTATAGTAGAAAGAGTACTATGTTTGGATTTTAACCAATTCTGCTATTGGGCAAGTTCTCTAAATTTTAATCGTGTCTTCCCCACACCATCTTATAAACATCCTTTTACTAGTTGAGTCATGCATTAGTTTGTCAACATTTAACTAATTTTGGACTACTAAATGGAATTTTATACACAAATGAAGATAATGAAGTTTCAAGAGATTATATAACTCAGTCCAAAGTTACCTGGGAAAATCATTGGTAGAGTTCAGACCTTGGTCTGTCTGATTAAAAAAATCCCATGCTCTTAAATTACTCTATATCCTAAGTTTCATGTTTTATAAACTGCCCCACCAAGATTTTCCACCTTTATAAAGATAGGAAGAAAACAAGTTGTGTTTTCCTTTTTTCCAAAGTTCCTTAAAGACCCCAGTATTCTATTGGGACTGTTCCTGGCATATCATACATTCAAGAAGTATTTAGTAAAAATTAAAGAATGATAAATCGATGTCATTCATTTTTATTTGCTTCAGTAAGCCTATTAAACACCTTGAACAATAAGTGGCCACAGCAATGGACAGAATTAGATGACTGGGAGAACTGATTTGCTCCATAATGTCCACCCTGTTGGAATGCGCTGCTGTTAATATTCAATTAGTTGTTACCTGCATCTCAAAGAGGGCGAGTAGACAGTGTTAATGACATGGTAGTAAGTGTGTAGTTTATTCTTTACATGTTGTTGTGATAGGTAACATTGCCAAATAATATAATCTGTTCACATTGATAAGCTATTATTGATTTTGTCTTTTAAATTAAACCTTTTTTGTTTGCTTGCTTATTTTGTTATCACTTATATCTGAGTGGTGAGATTTGAGGTTTGGGGATTTTCAAAGATAAAGAAAAAGTTCCCGAGAGGGCAATCTAGTTCAAGTAAAGTAAGAAAGATGAGGTCCATCTGTCCACAGCAAAGCAAATCAGAATTAAGACTACTTCCCCAGCTGCTGAAGGCAAATCAGCCACAGGGACACAAAGAGGCTATGCAACAATACTGTATGTTGCTGTGCCTTTGTGAAGGGATGTTAATATGTTGGACAAGTATTGATTACTTATGGCATATATCACAATAGCATATATTACATATATATAGTATTATATATATATTATATATAAATACATCCCTGTCCATTTTGCAAATGGGGAAACTAATATAATACAGAGTGATCAAACTCTATAGCCATCCAGGAGAGAGCTGACTAGAGATCCAGAAGAACTCCTGGTTATAAAATTACAATACATCATGTACACATATTTAGCCCTTCATTAGTTACGTCTGTTAAAATTGCTTTCAATACAGTTTCTGGCATGAGATGGGAGGGGAAAAAAAAAAGCAGCCAGAAGGAAATAGAAAGCCTTCTAATTTTATAACATTTTCTTAAAAATGAAAAAGGGTTACAATAGGCAAACTGGAAAAACAATTATACAAACACAAAAAGCAATTTTCTTAGATACTTATTTTCAGCCTTGCCCCTGTTATTTTAGTACTGAGTTAGAAAACATCTTCTTTCTTCACTGCTTATTTTTGTTTTGAGCTGGATGCTAAAGTCCAGGTGTTATAATGTGAGTGGGGCAGGGGAACCTACTATTATTAAAGGAAACAAAACAAAACAAAACAAAAAAACAGCACATGGCCTAAAAATCTAACCTTTGGATCACCAGGGAAAAACATTTGGAGAGTGAAATCCTATCTTTAAGACAATCTGATCCTGGGGCCTCAATTTATAGGTGACTGAATTGAGGTCCAGAAAAATTAAGCATATGCTAATTAGTGTGCAGGCTAGGTAAGTGCTGTATTTTACACAAATATCCCAAGCTACTGGAAATCAACCTAAATAACTACTTAAAGTCATAGATCAGAAAAGAGTACTGGGGCACAAAAGAACACCATTCAGCCCAGTTCTGTTTCTGACAGAAGCATAAAGGATTTTTTTTTTTTTTTTCAAATCATGTTAATAGTCCAAACCATCAACTTCTAAAGGGCTATGTTCTCAAGCCATTACAGATGAATCATTATATTTTAAACCTAATTAAATTTTTGACTCCTTTACCTCTTGAGGTAGTCAAGTGTTTATGGTTAATTTCCCTAGGAAGTAGATACTAGGTAAACAAAGATGAATAAAAAGCCTTTGGTCCTTAATCTCAAGAAATTCATTGTGGTCTGCAGACAGATTGTTATAATACAGTGAATGATGGGCATTGAAGAGGGCAGTAACCTAGCCTGAAGAGAGGGGGCCGATGAGAAAAGTTGCAGAACCGCCTTTCCTTTGTCCTAAATTCAGCTGTTACAAACTTTAAGAAGCTATTTCCAGCTTTGGCTGGTCTGGACCTGTCTATGTTCTCTGCCTCATGATTTAATAAGCCAAAATGATTTATTCCTATTCAACTTTCCTAGGCTTTTTAATTATTCCTCACATATCTGAGAATGCCAGCTCTGGAGAGGGAGAGCTCCCCATTCAGAATGCTTGCCTATTCTCTAACTGGGCCTTACAGAGGTAAGGAAAGATCAAATCTTGCCCCAGAAGACATTGAGCTGGAAACCTTTTCAGTAAGAAAGAGAAAACAATCTTTCCCTTGCATGGTTTCAGAAGGTCCTTAATTGCATCCTTTTAGTAAGTTGGAGGACTTTTCTAAACTATATATAGACAATGAGGCTAATAAGACAGATGTGTAAAGCATAAAACTGTGTAGAAATATGACCATATTTTAAGTAGTCTTTTGATTACCTGTTTGTTTCCTTTACTGTACCCTCCTACTAAACCACAGTCAGAATGTGGACATAAAGCATACTCAAAATACAGGCCCAGTATTTTAGATATGCTCTATAGAAGAGGGATGGAGAATAGAATGACAAACTCCAACAGATGACCCATTCAAATATTTAATAATGAATGCATTATGATTGACATTCCATCTGAAGACATTTAGTCCCAAATTCCAGTGCCTTTTACCAAAAAGTGCCATTTACACAAAATGTTCAATGAGTTCTCACGGTGTCTGCAACTTTATCACAAAGCCCTACCATCAGAAAAGTCACCTACTACAGCCATCATGCAAAAATCTGCTTTCATTATGAATTAAGTTTGAATACATGAAAACAACTCTTTTAAGGAAATAAAAGAAACTTGTTGGTTGACATTTCACCTAGAGTTGCCTAAACATTGCAGAATATTATTCCTAGGAATATTCTTTCTTTAGTTTTTCTTTGGGGAAAAAAAGTATTGGTAAATCAGTTGTGGCCTTGGGCTATGTGTTTATAACTACTTTTTATTAAAAGCTTAATATGTACTAGGTTCTGTGCAAAACCCTCACTTTATAAGCTTTTTTTCATTTATTCCTTTCAACAATATTATAAGGTAAAGTTTTATTACCTCCACTTTTAGGTGAGGAAACCAAGATTTAAGAAGGGTAAGTAACTTTTCCTGGATCAGATATTTAGTGGCTATGGGGTGGTAGAGGGATAATATGAAACCAGTGGTCTGACTTCAAAAACAGTGTTTATAATTTACCCTTACAGTCATGAAAATAAAGGGGAAAACTTCTTTCCCATTGCAATGAATGGCTGATACTGAATGAGCAAAGAAACCTCAGAGATGATCTTAACCAATGTCCTTATCTTACAGGTAAGAAAGTGCCTTTAAACTTCTCTTTTTAGAAGTGACTGGGTGGCTCAGTTGGTTAAGTGTCTGACTCTTGATCTCAGCTCAGATTTTGATCTCAGGATAGTGAGTTCAAGCTCTGCATTGGAGCCTACTTATAAACAAACAAACAAACCAAAAAATGTCTCTTTTTACTTCTATGGACATAGCATAAATTATAATTATCTATATGACCAAGAAGATTATAGATTATTTCAATAAATACTACTTAAATTCTCTTGCTTTGTTTATTTTAAAAAGATTTTATTAATTTATTTGACAGAGAGAGAGAGAGATCAGAAGTAGGCAGAGAGGCTGGCAGAGGGAGAGGGACAAGCAGACTCCCCACTGAGCAGAGAGCCAGATGTGGGGCTCGATTGCAGGACCCCAGGATCATGATCTGAGCTGAAGGCAGACGCTTAACTGACTGAGTCACCCAGGTGCCCCAAACCTCTTGCTTTAAAAACAAATTCAAATATGTAAAAAATATCATAACTCCCTAAGAAAAGAAGCATTTATATTGCTCTGTGGCCTCTTCCAACCTGTACATATAACAAATAATGTACACAGTAGCAATGATCATATAATCATTCTGTGTATTACTTTTCTCACAGTATATAGTTTTCCATGTATCTGGGTAGTCTGCACATTCGTCATTTTAATGGCTATGTAATATTCCATCAAGCTCATGTACCATAAAACTAATTCACTGTTTTTATAAAACATCTGACTTTATTTACTAAATGCAAACTAAGTTTGTGGGATCATGCATTAGAAATTGCTAGACATATTTTCAATGAAAAAAATCACTGCAGAAATAGGCAGATTGTTATCTATGCTCCACAAACCAGATCTGAGAGAAATGTTTTAATGAAATGCATAGAGCTTTATTTATTCTGATTTGAAACTTTGAGGTCTGGAACAGCAATTCTGTATCTGTCATCTGTGATACAGATTATTGTTATTATGATTATACATGAAGCTTTGTGGATACACCCTGCACTATCTGAATATATCATAATGTAAGTCTCTGCCTCCAAATGATTATGAATAAAAAGAAAAAAATGGATAAAGTACAGATAATTGTGAACATTGAACAGAGATGCATTTTAGTAAGTGAAGACTTCATAGAAATTGTAAGATTTGGAGAATGATTTTAAATGGGAAAGGGAAGATCCTAGATAAAAAATAAATGTATAATGATGGCATCCTAGGCTTATTTTTAACCAGGTGATGGACTTGACTGAGAGCTTCTCTCATGCATATGATTTAACTTCTGCAATTCTCTACTATCTGAGAGGAATTTATCTGCCTGGTGTGGAAAATTTAACTCTCAAAGGACTAGCTTTCCTGCTTATTTACTCCCAATTAGACTTTACTTTTCCTGAGACATTAGCATCTATGATGCTGCAGTTAAATTCTGTTTAATATATGTATCATGAGCTACTAATCCTTCATAGAAGAGGTTTCAATTTCCACTTGCTGAAATTCAAAAGGTCAAGGGAATAGGGCAAGATGATGATGCTGTAGTCACTGAGACTGAGCGATAAGAAAGTGTTTCATAAAGAAATTAGTATTTGATCTGAGTCCTGAAGAATAACTAGGATATAGAAAAGCTATCAAGAAGGGATAGCGCATTTCACATAGGGAAGCATTATGCATATTTTACATGGTATTTATAATATCTTTAAACATAAATGAATATACATATGTTTACAAATGGATTCTTGATATTACATCAAAATACATACATATTCGAAAAAACCACATGGAATG
Organism: Mirounga leonina; assembly: GCF_011800145.1. Lineage (NCBI taxonomy): Eukaryota > Metazoa > Chordata > Mammalia > Carnivora > Phocidae > Mirounga > Mirounga leonina. The sequence continues at coordinate 94,097,654 of NW_023270268.1, read as the reverse complement.
TTCAGTGTGATACACCTTACTAATGGTGCGGTTAAATGGGCTATACAAAATTGCAATGAATGTGCTGCATTAATGAAATGTTTCTACCAATCCTTGCATATGCATCTATGATCATTGCCTTAGATGAATTACACTCCTGATTTTCACTGAATAAATCACATTTAACATACCTCATAAAAAATAAGCCAGGGTGTTCAGAAATAAATATAAGTAATGAAAAACTACTCTTTTTTTTAAGATTTTATTTATTTATTTGACAGAGAGAGAGACAGCGAGAGAGGGAACACAAGCAGGGGGAGTGGGAGGAGGAGAAGCAGGCTTCCCGAGGAGCAGGGAGCCCAATGTGGGGCTCGATCCCAGTACCCTGGGATCATGACCTGAGCCGAAGGCAGATGCTTAACAAACTGAGCCACCCAGGCGCCCCTGAAAAAATACTCTTATCTATGTTTCTAGATTTTATGGCAATGCTATAGGATCTGTTAGTAGTTCAGTAGGGCTAGAGGATAGGATGTATATTGAGACGAGAATGAGGGAGGAAAGAACTGATGAAAAAAGGAAGGAAGGAAGAAAGGGAGGGAGGGAGGGAGGAAGAAAGGAAGGGAGGGAGGGAGGAGGGAGGCAGGAGGGAAGAAAGGAAGGAAGGAAGGAAGGAAGGAAGGAAGGAAGGAAGGAAGGAAG
>NW_023270268.1:94021454-94096966 GCF_011800145.1 Mirounga leonina | reverse complement strand
AAGGAAGGAAGGAAGGAAGGAAGGAAGGAAGGAAGGAAGGAAGGAAGGAAGGAAGGAAGGAAGGAAGTGTATTTGGAGAGAGATCCTGGTCATTCCACACATCTCAGCTATATTAGTTTCCTTTTGCTGCTGTAATAAATTACTACAAATGTAGTAGCTTAGAACAATATAAATTTATTCTCTTATAATTCTGAAGGTCAGAAGTTTAAAATCAGAATCACTGAGCTAAAATCAAGGTATCAGCAGATCTGGTTTCTTCTTGAAGCTCTGAGGGGATAGTCTATTGATTTACCTTTTTTAGCTTCTAATGTCTGCCTGTATGCCATGTCTTATAGCATTTCCCTCTGTCTCCAAAGCTCATAACTGAAATCTCTGCTTCTACCATCATATTACCTTCCCTTGTTCTGTAGTACAAGTTCTGTCTCCCCCTTATTTTTTTTAATTTAATTTTATTATGTTATGTTAGTCACCATACATTACATCATTAGTTTTTGATGTAGTGTTCCATGATTCATTGTTTGCATATAACACCCAGTGCTCCATTCAATACATGCTCTCCTTAATACCCATCACCAGGTTAACCCATCCCCCCAGCCCCCTCCCCTCTAGAACCCTGTTTGTTTCTCAGAGTCCATCGTCTCTCATGGTTTGTCTCCCCTCCAATTTCCTTCCCTTCATTTTTCCCTTCCTACTATCTTCTTTTTTTTTTTTTTTTTAACATATAATGTATTTGTTTCAAAGGTACAGGTCTGTGATTCATCAGTCTTATACAACTCACAGCACTCACCATAGCACATACCCTCCCCAATGTCTATCACCCAGCCATCCCATCCCTCCCACCCCCCACCACTCCAGCAACCCTCAGTTTGTTTCCTGAGATTAAGAATTCCTCATATCAGTGAGATCATATGATACTGGTCTTTCTCTGATTGACTTATTTCACTCAGCATAATACCCTCTAGTTCCATCCACATTGTTGCAAATGGCCAGATTTCATTCCTTTTGATGGCTGCATAATATTCCATTGTATATATATACCACCTCTTCTTTATCCATTCATCTGTTGATGGACATCTTGGCTCTTTCCATAGTTTAGCTATTGTGGACATTGCTGCTATAAACATCGGGGTGCACGTACCCCTTCAGATCCCTACATTTGTATCTTTGGGGTAAATACCCAGTAGAGCAATTGCTGGGTCACAGGGTAGCTCTATTTTCAACCTTTTGAGGAACCTCCATACTGTTTTCCAGAGTGGCTGCACCGCCTTGCATTCCCACCAACAGTGTAGGAGGGTTCCCCTTTCTTTGCATCCTTGCCAACATCTGTCGTTTCCTGACTTGTTAATTTTAGCCATTCTGACTGGTGTGAGGTGGTATCTCATTGAGGTTTTGATTTGGATTTCCCTGATGCTGAGCGCTGTTGAGCACTTTTTCATGTGTCTGTTGGCCATTTGGATGTCTTCTTTGGAAAAATGTCTGTTCATGTCTTCTGCCCATTTCTAGATTGGATTAGTTGTTCTTTGGGTGTTGAGTTTAATAAGTTCTTTACAGATTTTGGATACTAGCCCTTTATCTGATATGTCATTTGCAAATATCTTCTCCTATTCTGTTGGTTGTCTTTTGGTTTTGTTGATTGTTTCCTTTGCTGTGCAAAAGCTTTTTATCTTGATGAAGTCCCAATAGTTCATTTTTGCCCTTGCTTCCCTTGCCTTTGGCAATGTTTCTAGGAAGAAGTTGCTGAGGCTGAGATCAAAGAGGTTGCTGCCTGTGTTCTCCTCTAGGATTCTGATGGATTCCTGTCTCACATTTAGGTCTTTCATCCATTCTGAGTCTATTTTTGTGTGTGGTGTAAGGAAATGGTCCATTTTCATTCTTCTGCATGTCTGCCTCCCCCTTATAAGGATATTCATTATTTCATCATTGGGCATACCTGGCTAACCCAAGATACCCAGGATAATTTCTCCATCTCCATAGATTTTTAACTTGATCACATCCACAAAATCCCTTAGCCTATATAATATAGTCACAGGTTCCAGGAACCAGGATGTGGACATCTTCACATTATTATAAACAGGAGGCATTATTTAGTCTACCACACCAACAAATTTCATTCTAAACTGGTCACCCCCAGATAATTTTAGCCACAATAATGAAATCAGCTGCACCCTCCCAGATCAGAACTGCACAGTTTAGCAAAGGCTAAATTATCAACCAGCAGGATATTGAGCTAAAAAAAAAAAATGATTGCTGTTTTAAGCTACTAAGTTTTGAAGTGGTTTGTTAATGCAGCAAAACCTCACCAATACAGGCAAAAAAAAAAAAAAAGAGTTTTCTAAATTTCTGTGAGGAAATTGTGGAGTCGTCCAGGTGGCCAAATTGGCATTTAAAATTATGGATCCTGACTTGAGTTAGACATTTAAGATCGACTAATTGAATTTTAAACTAATAAGCAAAATGCATGAATTTGATTTCTGAAATATGAATTCATATGTAGCACCATGTTCACCACCTAATGGGAACAGCATGGGTCTTTGAGATTCTCTTACTCCTAAAGACTTAATTATAATTTCTTTCTCATGAAAGGGTGAGTCTAATACTTTCAGAAGAACGTACTCTTTGACAATAGAGATTCTAGTTTCAGCTTCTGCAATCCAGCTCAGAGCCCTACCTCGAGAAGTTGTTGTGAGGCTACTCTAACAGACTATCATAGACCTGGTAGCTTATAAACAGATTTATTTCTCACAGTTCCCAGAAGATGATAAGTCCAAGACCAAGGTGCAGGAGATTCAGAGTCTGGTGAGAGCCCACTTCCTAGTTCATAGATGTCCTCCTTTTCCCTGTGCCCCCACATGGTAGAAGGGGTAAAGTATCTCTCTGGGGTCTCTTTTATAATAAGGCAGTAATCCCATTCTATGGGATTACTCATGATCTAATCACCTCCAAAGGCTTCCAAATACCATCTCATAGGGGATTAAGTTTTAACATGAATTTTGGATAGATTCGAACATTCAGTCTATAGCACCCCTGCTCATGCACATACAATGGATTCTTGTCCCTCTATTAGTAATAATGCCCAGAGAAAAGCAAAATGCACTTCATAGGTTCTCTGGGTATAACCCAAAGTGGCCTGCTATAAACACAAACATTTTAAGGTCTGCCTTTGAATATTGAAAATTCATGCAGAAGCATGACAGTGAGCACACATAATTTTTCCTTCTTCAAACTTACAAGAATTAGAAGAAAGAGGTTAAAAGGAGGGAAAAACCCGCTCTCAACCATCAAAAATGAAGAGACTAATAGGAGAGGAAATGACCACAGTTAAGACATATTTAAAAAATTGGAAGCTAGAAGCAGATGGACAATTCTTTACTGACTTAGCAGATGAAAGAGGAGTAGGAATCTTTAAGGTGGAATCCAAGAAACAGGTGATACCTGTTAGAGAACCCAGGAAATTTTCTGGAATAATAGGCAGCAGTTATCTCTAAAGATTCAATTTGGATAAAGACATAAAGATTGATTGAAAGTGTATATATGGTTAGATCCCTAGATCCACACTTCATAGTATGACCATTACACCCTCTGCCCAGTCTTCCACCCAAACACAGATACATACTAGAAAAAAAAAAAAACAAAACACTTATTTTCCAGAGTGTTTGAATAAGAGGGCTTCCTTCAGAATAGTGGTTCTCAAAGAGGTTCAGTTTGCCTCCCAGAGAACATTTCTGTTTGTCCAAATTGGGAATCTGGGAGGATTATGTTACTGAGGTCTAGCGGGTAGAGGTCAGGGATGCTGCTAGTATCCTACAATTCACAGGATGGTCTAAACAACAAAGAATTATCTGATCCCTAAGCATCAATAAGGCAGAAATTGAGAAGCCCTGCTGTAAAATATCAGAAAAAGCTGAAGGTGAGATAAAATAGTAAATCATAAGAATTAAATGAGTATCTGCACACTGAACTATGAGATCTACATCTTGAATTATGAGAATCCCTTAGTCCTCTTTGCTCACCCAGCTCAACTCTGAGAAACCTGACATTTTGCTTTATACCCTCCAGGCAGTAGATCAGAGTCTTCCCCCTAGGGAAAATGTTGTCTGGGAGAAAAGACCTATGGATTCCAACAGTAGGAGTCTCCTTCAGCTGACCACTCTAAGGTAAAGACTACAGTTTCCAATCAGAATTGTGATACCTTGTTCTTAAATATGAATGGACAGCAATGGATCAGTAGATATTGAGGAAGACTTTGACCTGAAAGATACAGATCAAAACTGAGAAACAAAACAAAACAAAACAAAAAGGGAAGAAAAAGAAAACACAAACTTGAAGGAAACAGAGGGCAATAAAGAAAAAAAATGCTTAGTGTCATCACAGATGTAAGTTAGCCTATTGAGTCTATGAAGTAGGATCAAGATGCTGTAAGAAAGGAATAATCAGAGATCACAAAGGAACACCAAACATTCATAGATAATACGAAGGAAATTTCCCAGAAAGATTGAAGACAGTGAATTGTTGCTTTTTGTGTTTTGTTTTGTTTTGTTTTTGGTTGTTGTTGTTTTTTTGATACTGCCTCAAATATTCACCAAGGCTTGCTCTTGTGGATTGGCAGCTGCTGGTTTTCCTCTTATTTCCTACATAAATATTATTTATATTATGCTTATTTGCATCTCATGTTATCCTACAAAGAATTTCATGCAAATAAGTCATAGAAATATTTTGTACAAATAATACTTATACAGTATAGATGGGCTGGACAGAAGGAAAATCAGTATAAAAAAATACTTCAATCATAAATCAGCAGAAAGGTTATAGCTTAACTTCAAATTTACTATAGGCTTTCCTTAATTTCTTCAGTAAATTTGTTAAAAATGAATGAAAGGGCAGTGATATAAATCATCCTTGTTTGTGAAAACACACTGACATGGAATTTCCCTTCTCTCCCTTCTCCTTGTATTTACTTAGAAAAATATCAGACACCCCAATCTCCACAGCTTTTTGGTTGGCATAGGGCTGAATAATGTAAACTTCTACAGGGTATTGAACATGTGCTTTGCTTTATACCAGTTCCACTCATTCAACTCTTCAGGACAACTTTGATGCACAGCATCTACCTCCATACCAAGACATTTTCTTCAAGCTAGTGTTGGACACAATTGTGACAAAGCTCCCATACAGTGATTATAATAGACCCATACCTCCATTTGTCTGATTCTTTTGTTAGATGAGGGCCATCTACCACTAACCTTAGGCATTCTGAGAGCAAGTTTGAAGCAGATTGTGCTATGAAGGACTGCTTTCATTAATAATGGACCTGAGCTTTGTACTTCAATAATACTTTTCATCTGAGAGTCTTGAAATGCTTTGCAATTTAAATGAATTAAGCCCTCTAACACCCTTTGAGCTAGAGAAGACTTGTTTTTGAAATAGAAAATCCAAGGAAGATAGAGAGTCGGTTTTAAGTTTAAAAAGTGAAGTAAAAAATCACCTTTTCTCCCCTTTCCCTTATTTTCCATGGTGTCCCACCTCACTTTACATCCCTCCTCTCTTCTCCCTTGCTCTCATTTCTGCTTTGTTATCTTTTACTTTCTTACCTCACCAACATTCTCATCTTCTCAGACTCCCACCCAAACATGATGAGTCTTTCTGTATTATTCTGAAGAAATCAATGTGAGGTTGGAATTAAGGAGAGAAGCTCCTTTTCCCACACAACTTTCTTTACTCCATTTGGGAAGGTGGCTGCATCATCCTTTCCTTCTGCTAGCCTCCCTTCACCATCCAAAGTCCCATTTCCAGAGGAGAATGCAGTGCCCCATAATGAGTTCTGGCTTCTTTCTCCCCACTATCTCCTGTTTGAATACGAAGCTCAGGCCAAGTGGCCCTTCCATTCTCAGTAATGGGAAGAAGAAGTTATCTGGAGGTAACTAAATCCCATTTCAGACCATTCTAGTCACCCTGTTCAGGTTTTAAGCCTTGGGGTTTGGCAAAGCACTCAATGACTAATTAATAGTAAATGGGGATCAGATGCCATTGCTTTTGGGAAAAAGGTCTCCTCCCACTTTAGTCTGATCAGAAAGAATTCTCTCTCTAGATCAAGAGTAGGCAAACTATAGTGGGTCAAATCTGGCTGAGGCCGTGTGATGGTTAATTTTATGTGTCAACTTGAAGGAGGTTTTGGGGAGAGATTTGCATTTAAATTAGTAGACTAAGTAAAGCATATTGCCCTCCCTAATGTGAAGAGAACAAAAGGCAATAGGAAGATTCTGTAGCATATGGTTTTTGGACTTGAACTGCACATTGGCTCTTTTCCTAGGGTGTCCAGTCTCTCAGCTCTTGGATTTGAACTGCAGTAGTGAACCCAGCATTTTCTGGATCTTCAGCTTATCCATCTACCCTATAGACTTTGGACTTGCCAGGCTCCATAACTACATGAGCTTATACTTTAAAATAAAGTGTTATCATAAGCGCTGTGAATTGTGTAAGACTGTTGAATCACAGATCTGTACCTCTGAAACAAATAATACATTATATGTTAAAAAAAAAAAAAAAGAAGATAGCAAGAAGGGAACAATGAAAGGGGGGGAAATCGAAGGGGGAGACAAACCATGAGAGACTATGGACTCTGAGAAACAAACTGAGGATTCTAGAGGGGAGGGGGGTGGGAGGATGGGTTAGCCTGGTGATGGATATTAAAGAGGGCATGTACTGCATGGAGCACTGGGTGTTACACGCAAACAATGAATCATGGAACACTACATCAAAAACTAATGATGTAATGTAATGATGTAACATGTTTATTATGTTATGATTAACATAACATAATAAAAAAATAAAATAAAATAAAGTGGTTCTGTTTCTCTGGAGAACCCTGACTAATAAAGACCTGTTCTGCAAATAGAATTTTACTGGAATACAGCCACTTCCATTCATTTATGTATGATCTATGGCTGCTTTCTCACTATAATGGCAGAGTTGAGTAGTGGCAACAGAGATATCAAATGATCCACAAAACTGAAAATATTTGCTATTTGGTCCTTTGAAGAAAAGGTTTGCCAACCCCTGCTATAGGTGATTCCCTATCTCTCTCCCCACTAAGAAAATACTGGATGATTGGAAGCCTCCCCTGCCACCCTGGGACTGCGAGCTTTCCCTTATTCTTTTTGCCTCCAAACTCTGGGCATGCCTTCCTCTATTTGGGCATTTAGGATTTGAGGGTGGGCTACTTGAGATCAAGGGTTTACTGTCTCATTTTTGTTTCAAATTTTATTCATAAATGGAATACAATAAATACCTTTTGAGGAAATGAATGGCTGAGATAACAGCAGCTGACATTTGCTAACTGAACCCGTACAATATGCCTGTCTTTATTAAGCTATTTACATACATTATCTTATTGAATTCAGATAACAGCTCCATAATTATCCCCATTTTGCACATGTAGAAACTGAGACTGAGGGAGGGCTGTGACCTGCCCACAGTTACACAGCCAGTACAATGCAGTCTACTCCCAAACCCAGACTCTAATCTACTAAACTCTTCCTCCCTACAATGAATAAGACTGCTACTGAGAAACTCTGGGTACACCTTACACTGGTTTCTGTGATATCCAGTATTTTTAACAAAATCAGTATAAAATACACGTTAGAATTCATGGTGCCTGATTAGTTCCATTAATATATGTATTTTGGGGGAGCCATTCTATTAGCTTTCATCTTTACAAAAAAAAAAGAAAAAAAACTATAGTAAAAACATTTTTTAAAGTAAATCAAAAACATATCTGCTTTGATGCCGTTGCTAGGATCCTCTTTTTATTATGCAGTGTGATGCCTGTGCCCTATGCTCTGAGGATACCCGTGTCTCTCAGGCACAGCTGATGATCACAGGTACCTCATGAATGGAAAAGACCCAGAAACAATACAAATTATCTCAAGGCTCATTTCTTTTCTTTCTGCTTTATGATGCCATGGTGCTACAGACAACGCACACAAAGAATTATTTACTTTTTGGTTCAGGTAGTCCAAGTTATATTCATTTGATTTCAGCACATCAGAAAAATCTTCTGATCACTGGAGTCATCAGATATGAAGAAAGGCCTTTACCGCACCACGTGAGCCTCCTGATGGTCCTGAAATTTCTGGGGGATGCTCTTACAGTAATAAGGAGTTACCAGATCACATAAAAGCACTTATACTGACACATGTAAGGGTTACAAAACAGGATAGTGGCCCTTAGTTTGCCACTGTTACTGTGGTGGGGGTGAGAGAGGGGACAAGCATTGGGTCGACAACTAGGGAAATGAAGGGATCCTTCTTGGAGTCTGTGGAATGCTGTCTCTAATGCTAATACCCACCCATTTTTAGGGCTGGCTATTAAAAAGTCACGAACAACAAGAGGGTGATTATCAAGACCTGTGGCAGAAATGCCAGCAATCACTATGTTCTGAATAGCATTCTAGGAAGTCCCTATGATGGTCTCTTTATACATACTACCTGTAATCCAAGAGGAAGGAAATCTCTAATTCAAGGAAATTCCATCATCCATTATACTAATGAGTAGCTGAGATTCAGTGACAGAATTTTTCCAAGACCACGCAGATAATAAATGGAGGAAATGGGATATGAACTCAGTTTTGTCTGTTTCCTAAGTTTGTACTCATTTCACTATTCATAGTACTCCAGAAAGGACAGAATTACCAAGTTCTGTTTCCTGGAAACAGAAGACACTGTAGGTTTGACAAATGAGTATGTTTGATGCTTCCTGGTGATCTCTTCCCAAAACCTTTGCTTAAAGGTTTTAAAGGAATAAAAATCTGTCTAGCCCTCTGTATGCCCCAAGATATCCCTAAAATAAAATGTTACTGTATTACCAGAGATTCAAGGACTTATCTTCTAACTTTTCTTCTGGTGACACTTTATAGCTCAGATAAGGAGAAACTGTTTTCTGCCTTGGAAGTCTAAAGAAAGGACCAAAGGTATCCAATTTAGAGGTATAATTATGAACAGCTACAGGGGAAACATCAAAAAAAATTATACCCAGAAAAGTTCATAGTCCCAGTTTCTTTACTTACTATATGCTTCTGGCAACTCTAAACTTTCTGAGCCTCCATACTGTAAAATGAAAATGAAAATCATGATACTGGCTCACAAGATAGCTAATAAGTGAGATGTGATAGTATGACTTGATAGCTATAAAGTATAATACAAATGTTAGTTACTGCTATTTTAATTTCAATACCATTTTTATTGTATTAATATAGCATTTTTTCTTATAGCTAGGAGATCACAGAAAGTAGGAGTTGGCAAAGAAAACACTGCTGTAGAAGAATATAAGATTCTAACTCATTTCACTTAAACTTAAATAATACACTTAATTTGTTTTTCTATAAAACAGACTGATGTTTCACATTTGACATTTCACCAGGAAAATATCACTAACTTCCTGGGTCTGAAACAGTGCCATGAATGCTCAGCATTGCAATGGTCCCTTGAAAAAAAGTATATTATTTAGGAAATGCTCTTTAGGCAGAGAAGAGTTTTATTAGTGTTTTTATACCTGAGTTTCCTGTCCCTTTCAAAAGAGATATGTATCCTTTAAAGCATGTTTCAAGAAAATGCCTCAAATATAAATAGAATTTTAGATTTTTTTTAACACCCCTTTCTAAAAAAAGTGTTCTCTCCTGGAAAGCTCTAAAAAGATAATCCTTTTAATTAAAAAAAAAAATCCCTGAGAAAGCAAAACTTTCTTAAGGAAATGCTTTAGTTTATGATGGGAAACTTGCTTTCTTAGGTAGGTTTTGGAGGGAAATAAAGGACACATCCATTTGGGTCTAGACATGTTTTTTTTTTTTTAATATCTGGGGTCTTTGTGACAGATAAAATACACTCTTAGTTTTGGCCTTGATCTACTAATTCTTAGATTCAAAGTGTCTGAGAATTTTATCTTACTGGTTAGAGGCCCCACTGTTCTTTCATCTGATATTTAAATTCCCTCTACAGTATGGGACCAGTGGTTGGCTAGTCTGTGCTTGAGCTCATCCACAGATAGGGCATTAGGCCAGACATGTATTCTTTCATTCATACCAAAATCATTATTTGTCATGTACCTAACATTAATAGGAGACTGTAGGGATTAAAAAATAAAAAGAAGATATAGTCTTTGAACAGAGTCAGTTTGCTTCTTCTATACCATGTAAATAATTAAAAACCACTGAGTCATAAACTTCCTTCAACTTCATGTAATTTGAAGTTCGCATGAATGAGTGATCCTATTGGTCCCTTCTAATTCAGTGTGCACTCACACTTACATGAAGAGTTGCCTTCTACCTGCTTAAACCCATGCTTTAAGCTCTCCCATGCATTATCTTAGTTAAGTATACCTTTCATCTGGACTAATTTTATCTGAATAACTACAAAGTTATCTGTCCCTACTACTATAATTCCAATTTCAATACCAATGTGATTGATCTAAGTAGCAATGTCATCTCATGACTGTTCAAGCTTTCATTTATTTCTGCTGACCTCACTCACCCAGGAATTTGCACACCATTATTATAAGAATTTGGGGTCCAAAATCTGTTTCCTTTCTTACCTGCCTCTTCTCCTACTAAAATTTAACCTTTTTACAATTGTCGGTCTCATCCATTTTACTCAGGCCTTCAAGTCCTTCCTAGGCATAAAGTATTCCTTCTTTACCACCTACTTCAATGGTTAGTCTTATTCTTTCCTTTCTACCATCCTTAAAGTTCTTGCCTTCCCACACTCACAAGGAACCCAGCTACCCATTTTCAAACTACTCTCTCCTCAATGTGGCCATCATAACTATCAGTGCTAGAGACCAACAGCCTCTCAGGATATGAGTCCAAATTCAGTCCCGGTGGAGGGTCTCTGGTTCTTATGTCAATATCTTTTGCAGCAATTAAATCAGACTTTAAGTACATCATTTAGCACCTTCAATTTCCCCTTTAAGTTACCTTTTTTTCTCCCCCTTTCATAATACACACAAGCCTTTCATTTGAAAAATCTTCACTTGAACTGCCTTCTGCTCTTTCTAAGAACTACTCAAATTCATTCCTTTGTATGCATTTGATTTCTGCCATGGTGGCAAAGTAGTTCTCTGGAATGGCCTGATAGCCAAATACAGTGGGCCACATCTCAGGGCCCATCCTCATTTGCTTCTGATATGCATTTTAGAGTTAAATGAGTTAATTTCTCTTATTTATTGAAGTTTCTCAAAAGACATTTTTTCTGTTGTTTAGTCTCTACTTTCTTTTCTATCTTTTTAGTACCAAACAGAAATAATAACGTGATTATAATAATAACCACCATACATTCAGTTCTTATGATTTGCATTGCATTTTCAGATAGATATGATTTCATTTAACCCACACATATCTTTAAGAGTATGTAATGTTATTCCCATTTATAGGTGACAATTAAGTTTCAAAGGGGTTAAATAATCTGCCTAAAATCTACTTCAAGGCCTAAGTGTACATTCTGTCTTCTACCTCTACACTTTCTTCCTAGCCATTCCCATATGTTAAGCACCATTTATAGGCTGATGAAAAACAAATTATTATCTCTAGGCCAGACCTTTACATTGAAGTCAAAACTTGTATACTATCTGCCCACTTGGCATTTCTATTTATCTCAAGGGGCTTCAACTTTATAATACTAAATTCCTGATTCTTCTCCTCTGTCTTATCTCAACTTCTTTTACACACAAGAATACAAACTTGTTTTTTCCTCCATTTTCTCTCTCAGCAAATAACATTGCCATTCGTCCAACCATCTGCTCAAGCCAGCCACCTAGACATCATCTTGATTTTTTCCTTCTCCTTCATTCCCCTAACCCAAATAATTACCAAGTTCTATTGGTTTTTCTTTCATACTAAATCTTCCAACTGCCCATTTTTCTCCATCTCCCATGCATTTACCTTAGTGAAGGCCACCCTGATCTCTCATTTAGCCTGCTGGGATGGATTTTCAACTGACCTACTCTCTTTCCTTCTTGTCTTCTCCATCTGTCCTCTGCACAAAAGCCAGAATAAGGCTTTACCCGTACAACGGATTCTGCCACTCCCTTGTTTAAAGTCCTCAAATGGAGCAGGTAACTTGGTTTAAATGGGAGTGAACAAACAGCCTCAGGAATTTGTCACCAATTTGCTTTTAAGTGTCATGTTTTATGTTAAACTTAACAGGTATCACATATTTCACACAGAACTGGTGTTTTTGCCAGTCCTTTCTGTATACTGATGTTACTTAGGGAGAAAAGGAATGCCAAATAATAAAGCACCATGATACTTTGAGATTGTATGCATAAATCATGCTTCGTTATAACATCAGTTTAGTTTGGGGTATAATAATATAGTATGCCATAAAATATTGGTGTGTAAATAAATAAATAGTCCTCGAATGGTTTCCAACTGGATAACCTAAGTGATGCGACCTTGGTATACTTCTATTTATTTTTTGCCCTTCTTCCTTCACACACCAGGATAGAGAATAGAAATATTTTGCTTTTTTAATTTCTGGTGTATTCTAAGCTCTCACTGGTCTCCAGGCTTTCACATGTGGTTACCTCTCTCACTTTAACCTCTTTAACCCCCAGTCTCTTTAAATGGAAGTTCTCTACCTAGAGGTTACATCCTGAGAAAAACCACTACTGACTTTCCATCTAAGGTAGTAACCACTGGTCCCTAACACCAATTTTCCCCCACAGTATCCCTTTTCTTTCTCTCCTAATACATCACAATTTATACTTATATTGTATAATTATATTGTGTTTATCTATTTATTATTTCATACTAGATTGTAAGTTCCATGAGAGCAGGTACTATAACTATATTTTGTTCACTTCTATATGTCTTGCTTTGAGCATGATGGAAAGCCCATGTATGAGTTTACTAGGAATGCAATAACAAAGTACCACAAAGTTAGTGACTTAAACATCAGACATCTATTGTCTCACAGTTCTGGAGGCTAAAAGTCCAAGATCAAGGTATTGGCAGGGTTGGTTCCTTCTGAGAGCTGTGAGGAAGAATCTGTTCTATGCCTCTCCCCTAGCTTCTTAGTTTTTCTACTAGCTTCATAGTTTTCTTGCAATTTGGCTTTTCTTGGCTTGTAGAAGAATCATCCTCATCCCTGCCTTCATCTTCATATGACAGTCCCCCTCTGTATATATCTATGTTGGAGTGTTTTCTTTGTTTTTGTTTTTGTTTTTGTTTTTGTTTTTTTGAGAGAGAGACAGAGAGAGAGAGACAGAGAGAGAAGGAATGGGGGAGGGGCCAGAGGGAGAAGGAGAGGAAGAATCCTCAAGCAGACTCCCTGCTGAGTGCAGAGTCCAACATGGGGCTCCATCCCAGGACCCTGAGATCATGACCTGAGCTGAAATCCGGAGTCGGATACTCAACTGACTGAGCACCCAGGCACCCCTGGAGTGTTTTCTTTTTATAAGGATACCAGTCATATTGGATTAGGCCTCATCTTAATGAGCTCATCTTAATTTAACTAATTACATCTGCAACGAGCCTATTTCTAAATAAGGTCACATTCTGAGGTACTGGGAGTTAGAACTTCAACATATGAAATTTTGGGGGGATATAATCAAACACATAACAGCACATGAAGGTGTTTGATAAATACTGACAGGTAGGAAGAGGTGAAAGTACCATTTGAACTCAAGCTTATCAAACAGCAAGTCCATCTTTTAACCCCTGATCTATATAGGTCTTCTCATCCCTCTTCTGATGATCTACATCTTGGGCATCAATTTTCAAATCTCATCCATGTCACAGACAATACGAATACAGACCTAAAACCAAGACATCTGAATCTTCTTGGAATCCAGAATTGAAGATTTCCCCTAAATAATTCAGAAGCTCATACTATCTTATTGGTTAGACACATTGTAAAAAACTATGATAACGATCATAATAATAATGGACTACATCAAATCTTGATTTCTAAAGCTGCAGAGAGTGATCAACTAAGAATATTATTTGGCAGTGTTTTTATCATAGGAAGATGAACAACACAGTCTTTAAGAAGGCTGGCCCTGGTGCTGTGCCTAAGAGAAGGCCACCTTTTAGACTCTGCCAGATTTCTCATGTTTAAAAAGCTTGCATGGAGAGCTAGCCAATTTGCACACATATTTGCCTTCTATTAAAATAATTTTGTTTCATAGTTACTTTAATTGCAAAAATTTAGGCACTGGAGTACAAGTATCCTAAATCTCTCTCTTAACCAGGGTTCTCTAGAAAACAAAACCTGTGGCAAAAACTTACATGCTACTATTTGTTAAAGAATCTAATCCCAGGAAAGCAGAAATGAAGAGGAAAGGAGCAAGGGAAGGAAGGAAGAAGGACAAATATAAAGAAGGACATTAGTGAGCTGGCCATACGAACTACCTTTAGAAAGGTGATAAGAGAAAAATACATCTCCGAAGAGTACCTGCAAGAGGAGATAGGGAGATACATTTATCTGTAGGCTCCCTCCCTGTCCCTTCTCTCCCTTGCAGCAAAGTTCACCTCAAGGAGCATTAACTTTCTTGCACTTCTGAACTTTGTCACTTGGTGTCTCCAAGCATGTCCTTCTGCAGGTCCAGGCTAGCCAGTAAGCTGCCAAAGTGTGGGCTCTGAGCCGGCACCACATAGACCTCATAGACCGTGATGGTGAGGTCAGCAGCTGTAGAGACCTGGACCTAGGACTAAGGGAAAAGTACAAGCTGCTGCTCAAGAACTATGACAGGTCTGATATTTCACTCTTCTTGCCAGCTAACAAATTAGCCTGCCTCAGTTTCATAAATGTTGGCAGAAGACATGGGGCCACTAGGCAAGAGAGGAAGGACTTTATTACTGGCAATGATATCATTAGCCAGGATGTCAGCATTCCTGCATCCCTGAGCCCCAATTCCTGCAGGGTCAGTAAGGGGGTCAGGTTATACTTGAATACACAGTAGGTCCCATTTTAGGAGCATAACTCAGAGCTTAGTGAACTCAAATCTTCTATAATGGACAGTAAGCCTGCCTGACCTTTGCCCTGGAGACAGACATGATCTTTATTAAAACAGACATTAAGCAAACCTGCTTCCTGCTCTGAAGGGAGAAACTACCTTTATCTGTGGAACCAAGGAACCTCTGCCTATAAGACTTGCAGAATTGTGAGAGACCCATGGATAATGTCCTCTAATCCTGCCTCAGCCTGAAAACAGGGAAAATGTATATCTGAGGTGGCTTATAAACTAAGTCTGGTATATCTTCCTGTTTTCAGAAATTCACCATTTGCGAATGTCATGGCAAAAGACTAAAATATGTAAATATAATTGTCTACACCCAGTTTCCTTTTGCCTTTCCCCAAGTAATTGTAGGTTGGTTGATACGTTTTCTGAAGTTTCAATACCCTCTATGAGTAGGAGAACATCTTGCTTAGTTACTGTTTTTTCTTAGCCTAATTTTTCTATTAGTATATTTAGGTAATCAGAGCTATAGAAATTCTGAGATAAATACTACCTTCATTCTATAGCTCTAGAGACTGTGCCATCTGCATTTAAAAAATGCTATGTATGCATATGCTATAGAGGATAAGGGTGATGTGGGAAACTACTAAACTGCAGAAAAGAGTATAACTATCTATAATTTCATTTGTAACTAAAGATTTGAAAGCACCCTCATTCCATTTCATAGATTAGGAAAAGGAATCTCAGGAGCATTAAGAAGCTTAAATAAAGAAGAAACCCACTCTTTACCCCTGATGTTTAAATTATACCCAATTTTATGTTCTATACTTAAAGCTTTCTTCTTTAAGGGTGTGTAACAAATAAATAAGAAAAAAGAAAGACATTATAAAATAAACACGGCAAAGCCTCTCCATTTTCATGTTTCAGGATAGACCCTAATGTCTGGATGAAGTTGAGGAGAAAAATTAACCTTTGGCTTTAGTGTCATGTACAAAATAATCTTTGAAGGCCTTTCTCTATGAATTCTGTATTGTCTTCATTTTTTTTTTTAAAGATTTTTATTTATTTATTCATGAGAGACAGAGAGAGAGAGAGAGAGGCAGAGGGAGAAGCAGGCTCCCAAGGAGCAGAGAGCCCGATGCGGGACTCGATCCCAGGACCCTGGGATCATGACCTGAGCTGAAGGCAGATGCTTAACCATCTGAGCCACCCAGGCGCCCCTGTATTGTCTTCAGATCCTGATCATTCTAAACGGCTCATTGCAGCAATTCAGTATGAAAAACTGTATGCCGTCATGTGTTTTGTGCTTGTATGCCTTCCTGTGGGTGTCTGTTGTATATTTCCAGCTCCAACTAACAATCTTTTTTTCATAACAGACACACTTCACTGAGTGGAGTTCAACTATAAACATTTTATTGTCTGAGCGATTTGTAGACACTGAGACATATGCTGTTTAGAATTCTCACAGGATCAATAGAGGGTGGGGGAAGAAAAGAGAGAGGGATAGTTGTTGTCATGCCCCCCACCCCAAATCCACAATGCTAAAAATCTATTTGAAAATCTGAAACTGTAATTTAAATTAATGGATTTCCCCAAACCATTAAGAAAGATGTTTCTTAAGTTAATCAATATGCCACTAGATCCAATCAGAACAGAGGAGTCCAAGTGGTATCATAAAGGGTTAAATCGATGCAGCACTATCACAAAGCAAACTATGTCACTATAATACCAAACCCAAAGCATGTAATACATTTATCTGAATGAAGCATAAATTACTCAAGTGCAGAATTGCCATGCAAAATAGGAGGAGACCCCTGACCCATTCCTTAACTTGTGTCACTACCTTCCTAAGTCCTCAACCTTCTACCTTTTCTCTCTGGTTGCCTTGGAAATGCTGCAATTCATAACCTTTCCCCCCAGCTCTCCCCTGGCTGCCAATGGGAAGAAAGAAGACGAATGATTTTAATTCTTATTGTTAGACTGCCCAATGCAACTCTGTTGTCAGCTGGTTTTGCTGCAGCCCCGGTTATAGGAGC
This sequence comes from Mirounga leonina, assembly GCF_011800145.1. NCBI lineage: Eukaryota > Metazoa > Chordata > Mammalia > Carnivora > Phocidae > Mirounga > Mirounga leonina. The sequence goes on along the minus strand of NW_023270268.1, from coordinate 94,079,984 downwards.
TTGGGTTCTTGTGAAATTTTCATATGGAGATTACAGGGATGGCAGGGGGAGGCGAGTGTGGAAAAAAGCTTGCTGCCCATGGAGTACAATTAAGGTAACACTGTAGGGCAATAAGCATGACACATACAGTTTGACTTCTGAGTATTCCATGACCACAAGGTGATAGGGGGTTGATGTAGCCCAAGAACAGAAGCCTGATTGAATGTTATTAAAAAAAAAAAAAAGTAACATACATATAGGAGACTATTTAAGAAAGAAAATGGTGTTTGGAATAATATGGGATGGCTTGATGCAAAGGAACGTTCTGGACTTGATTTCATTAATGGTTTTCTCAAGCATTAGGAGGGTCACGTGCTGAGCTAGTTTGGGGGGGAAATGAAAACACAGTATGCCATGGAGACAGGTGGAAAGGCCCAAGGACAGTCACAGAAGGAAAAAGGGTAGAAATGGTCAGTGTAGGAAACAGCCTGAATTCTATCCCTGACTGGTCTCTTACTATGGGAATTTGCCAGGTCTTTTGAGTAGAATCAGTTCTTCCTTCATGGTGGCCCAAGAGAGACACACAGACATACACTTACAAACACATACGTTATGAGAAACAGGGAATATGAATGTTAGGTGATTAAACTAATAGGTTGTTTACCCTGTAGAAAGTGTAAAAAGGAGAAAAGCAGGAAAAGGAAAAAGGTGGCCACCCAGGAAGTAAGCCAGACAGTGACAAATTGGGAGTTTGGCGCGGGTTTGTTGCCGGTAAGAAAACACCATAGGAATCAGGACCTGGGTACTTTCTTTCAGAGGTATAAACATTTTCCTAAAGCAAACCTTTAAAGACTTTGAACATCAAACTGTCACGGCAGAGGGCAGCAGGGAGAAATAATATTCTTAAACCCAGCTCAGAGTACATGAAGAATCTGCTTTCAGAAAAGTCTTTGCAAAGACACCTAGATGCATAAGGGGCATATTTCTGTGATCTCTGTAAAATCCTAACAACAAATACTCTCTGCTTGGAGTTCAGAACCTTCAGGTACCTTTAGACTGACCTGAACAACTATCTTCCGTTCATGCATTACACACATAGAAATTAATAAAGCACACAAAACACTGTATTCAAATCCAAGAAATAGACATCAATAAAAGAAAAAAAAAAAAAAAAGCCAGGTCTTGACCAAGAAATGGTGGTTCTATGTAGTATGACCAGCAAGTCTGCAATGAGCCCTTGCATTCAGCCAAAAAAGAATGATGAGAAAAAGAGGAGGTACAGAAAAAGGAGGAGGAGGAAGGCAGAGAGAGGAGAGAATAAGGAAAGATCTGGAAAATGTTCTTCCTTCTTCTAGGACTCAAAATATTTACATTTTCCTTTCCTCTTCCTGCGTAAGCCATTTCCCCTCCTGCCCCTTCATCCATTTCCTTACACCCTCTCTGCCTCACCAACCCCTGTTCCATTCCTGACACCTATGCCTTTCTTTGGTGATTTGTTGTTGCCTCCTGCACAGGTCCAGCTGCGCTTTTTTCTTCCCTCTTTCCATCCTGAAGTGGAACATAGGTGCATACACAGTATACATACAAACACACAGCTGTCCTGACTTCTCTCTGGCACTTTTCAGTGACGGACACTCCAGACATTTAGCACAGCATGCTGAAATGTTGATGTAAAAACTAGAAGCTCTTCACCTGCAATGCTAATTAATCATAAGCAAGCTCTTTTCAAGGTAGGAGTTCCGGCAACGACGCCTGGAGGAGAGACAGGGATTCTCTTGTTAGAAGACAAAGATTCCTTTCAGATGCTAGGTGGCAGTGTTAACTCACTAACAGTCACATACCTAAGACTTGCCAAGTCACATGTACAATGTAGATTGAGTGAGACACACATAAAAGTGGTGAACTCAAAGAGACGGGCTGAAGCCAAGAAAATAAGTTGCCGTGACTGTCCATGAAGGAGTTCATAAACATGGAAAGCTGGGAGTCATTTCTTTAAAAGGGTTCAGCCAAAGACAGTTGATATTTTAAGAGTCTGCCTTGTGATTTCAGGATCAAGATTTCAAAGTCACACTGTCTTTTACAATATGACACTGGTACAGAGATACCCCAGATGTTTAATATTTTTTTTCCTGCTCCATCTGAATTTCCCATTTGAATAGTAGTGATCAGTATTCATAGCAACTAGGAAATATCTGAACACCAAGCATTGCCCTAATCATGAAGGGATCATGGGTAGGTTGCCTTTCTTTTTCTCCATGTGACCACTGCCCCAATATCTTCATTCTCATATTACCCAAGATAGAACCCTCAGGGACAACTTTTACTCTTTTTCTTCTCTCTCGCGCTTTCTCAATCGCCTAGACTTGTGGATTCACACATATAAATATTACTCAAATCTACCCTCACCTCTCAATCCCCATTTCTCCTGGTTTAGTTTGATTATTTATCTTCCTTCCTTAGAAGGAAGATTTAACTGGACATCCTTCCTGTCATGTATTCCCCACCATATACTAACTGCAGAGATGAAGAGTGGTCTTTCAGAAATACATATCTTAACATATGACTCTCTTCCCCACAAATGTGGGGTGGATAAAACTCACCTATAGGATAAAAATCCATGCATGTGAATGGTACTTACAAGGCCCTTAAGAACTGGTCTCCTTCATCTCACCTTCTTTTCTCAGGCCTCCCCCCTCACACATTGTATACTCCAGCTACACATAATCACTCAGGATTCCCTTTACATATCAAATTTCATCACATTTCCAATCCTTTTTACATGCCATTCTCTCTGTCAGGAATAGTCTACTTCCTTTTTTCACCAAGTGAACATCTTTTCATCATTTACCTATTCATTGCATAAAACCCCAGGGCAAATGTCTCCTCTCTGAACATGCCTGCTCATCTTCCCAGGTGCAGTTAACAGCTTTGTCCTGTGAGCTTCCACTTACAGACAGGAATATAGATACACATACAGATAGAGATTTATGGAGATAGATACACATCTTTAGTAAAACATCTCCCACAGTTGATTTTAACTATTTGTGTACCTGTGTCTCTATTGCTAAACTATGAACATCTCAAAATCAAAGTTGCTGACTTAGTCATGTACATATTCCAAGGATACTTTAGAAAAAAAAATGTACTATAACAGTGTTTAAGCACAGGATTAGAGAAGGAGTGGAAGATGGACTGTTTTCCAACATAGTGATGCCCAGAGACGAATCTGATTAGTAGGTTACAAAAGGTATTTACTAAGAGAAGTGTAATGAGTGACATGTCTGTTTCCACACAGTACACATTGAAGAATCAACTATTTTAACCGTAGAAAATTTGCCCTTTTGAAGCTTATTACCCAAGACCACTTTTATCCCAGTGCATTAACATACAAATCTGGCTTTCTTAAACAATTGATCTTTGTCATCTTGAAAATTTACTCCTTTTCACTGCCATGTATTTTCTTTCTATATTTTCCCAATATTCTGACAAATCTTTCGGTTGTACAAGACAAAAGCCATTTTAAATAAAATTAAGCAAAACAGAGGATCATAGGGGAAGGGAGGGGAAAATAAAATAAGATGAAATCAGAGAGGGAGACAAACCGTAAGAAACTCTTAACTATAGGAAACAAACTGAGGGTTGCTGGAGGCGAGGTGGGGGGATGGGGTAACTGGGTGTTGGGCATTAAGGAGGCATGTGATGTAATGAGCATTGGATGTTACATGCAACTGATGAATCACAGAACTCTACCTCTGAAACTAAAAATACACTCTATGTTAATTAATTGAATTTAAATAAAATAAAATTTTAAAAATAGGCAAAAGGGTACTTGTTGGTTCATATTGATGGGAAGAATATTGAGATAACTCATAGAATCCATACTTTCATTCACTTAATGAATATTTTTGAGCACTTGTGAATTGGTCATATAGCAATCAATAATACAGATGCAAAGTCTTTGCTTTCTTGAAGCTTATACTCACTTGGGTTTTGAACAGTGGTACTCAACTGGGGTGATTTTATCCCCTAAAAGATATTTGGCAATGTTCAGATGATTGTCACATCTGTTGCTACTGCATCTAGTGAATATAGCCAGGGACACTGTTAAACATCCATAATGTACAGGTAAGGCCACCATGACAGTTATTCAGGCCAATATGCCAATAGTGTCTTGACTGAGAACCTCATGTTAGACAATAAACAAATAAGTTATATATAGAGATAGATAGAGACAGAAATATGCAAAGTTGATAAGTGCTATAATGTAAATAATGCAGGACAGAAAGAGAATGAAGAATGACTCTTTAGAAAGAGTTGCCACATAATAAGAGAGATATGAATGAAATGAGGCAGAGTCATGAGGTAGTCCAGAAGTAGCCTGTCATGCAGGAGGAATAATAAGTTCCAAGGGCATGAGACAGGAATAGGTTCAGCTTGTTTGAGAAATAACACGTAGGTTTGAATAATTAGAACAGAAGATATGAAGGGAAGTGCAGGAGATGAAGGCAGATATGGAAATGGAATCAGGCACTAGATTGTGTTAAGGATTTTAATTTGTTTTTCTGAGCAAAATGGCAAGCAGTGAAGGGTTTTGAGCAGAGAAGGGATATGGGGTGACTTATGTTTTTAAAAGATCACTCTGTCTATTATATGGAGAAAAGATTATAGAGAGTAGCAAAGAGAAAATTAAGGTTCGGTAACTGCAATAACCCAAGGGAGACATGATGCTCAGCTAGCTGGTAAACATTATTGCTGGGTGTTTGTGTGTATGTGTGTGTGAGTAGGTCTCCAGAAGACATTGGCATTTGAATCAGTAGTCTAAGGAAAGAAGATTGCCCTCATCAATGCAGGTGAGTATCATCCAACCCCTTGAGGTCTTGACTAGAACAAAAAGGCAGAAGGACGGTGAATTCTTTCTCTCTGCTTGAGCTGAGATACCCATCTTTGGTCATTGGACATCAGTGTTCCCAATTCTTTGGCTTTTGGACTCACACTGGGACTTACATCATCTGTCCACCCCGCCCCGCCGCCCACCCCCCCCTTCTCAGGCCTTTGGACTCAGACTGAATTACAACACCGGCTCTCCTGTTTCTTCAGTACGCAGATAGCAGATCACAGAAATTCTCGACCTCTATAACTGCAAGAACCACTTCCTATAATAAATCTCACATATACACCTATGTCCATGTCTCTATGTATCTATATCTACATTCTCTTGGTTCTCTTTCTAGAGAATCCTGAGTAATAAGGAGAAGATGGTAATTTGCACCAGAACGGTAACAATAGAGTGGTAGAAAGAAGTTGTATTCTGGATACATTTGAGGCAAAGAAAATAGGATTTGCTAATGGTTAGAATGTGTGCTGTGAGTGTGAAGGAAAGAGAGGAGTTAAGTTTGATTCAGAGATTTTTATTGAGCAACTAAAAAAATGAAATGAAATAACAGAGGAAGAATGAGATAAAGAGCTTGATTTTATACATAATAAGTTTGATATGATACTGAACTTTCCAGTGAGACAGACCTGTCAGTTGGATAAACAAACCTATAATTTAGGAAAGAGTTTACAACTGGAGACTTATATTTTGAAGTCATTAACTCTACAGCTATGGTCTGGATGAGATCACCCAGGAAGTGAGTATAGAAAAATAAGTCTAAGCCCTAGGACTCTAACAGAGAAGTTAGAAAAATGGGGAGCATCCAGCAAAAGAGACTGAGAAGGATCCCTCAGTGAAGAAGTTGATGACCACACAGGGTGCTTCCCGAGAAATCAAAGCAAATATTCAAAAGAGAGGGAACAATAAAGCATGTCAAGAGCTCTTGATAGGTCAAGATAGTGATGACCGAGGGCTTTCTTTTGAATTTGGCAATATGAAGATGGCTGGTGACCAGACCAACAGCAGTGTCAGTGAAGAGATAAACACAAAAGTCTGACAAATATGTCAAGGGAAATGGTATGTTGTTTATGGAAAACTATGTGGATAAAGCTGTTAATAATTAAAAAGGAATGACATACACAAAATTTAAGATGGCGGTAACTTTTTCTCTAGGGAAGGCAATGGAATGGGATATAAAGGAACACAGGGGCATATGAAACAAAAGTGGTGATGTTGTATTTCTTAAGTTAGATTATTGTCCTTCATCATGTAAGACGTGTTGCATATAGTCTTATGAATGAACCAAAGATAACATAATTAAAACTTACAAAGAAAAAGGGGATACAATTGGAGTCAGTGGTCAGAGACAACTTTTTTGAAGAGTATGTAGGGAAGTGGGCTAGTGGTTGGGGGTGCTATAAAATTATTATTATTATTATTATTTGCCCTGATTTTAAGATGAAAAGTATTATATCATATCTCTATGCTGGTGGGAATGTGGAGTGGGGAAACTGATGAAGCAGGATAGAGAGTTGGTAAAATCAGAGCTTCAGGTACTGGAATCTTGATCCTGTGCGGCCAGGAGTCACACTGCTTGCCTTTCATTACTGCTCGTCTCTGTTGGGCTTTATGCTGGAGCAGAAGGCTTTCTCCAAGATGGTGACCATTAACCAGATTCACATCCTCCCAATTTAGCAAATCCAGTGGAAAGAGAGAAATTTCTTCTCTCAACATTCGCATATTAACTCCAGAAAGAATTCTGTATGATTCTGTTTGAATGGTAACCATCACATCTAAGTTACAGGTCTATACCTGTGGCTAGGCAATGATGTCTATTAACAGAATACATGGTGTGCTGGACAGACAAATATCATAAATAAATTAACCCAGTCCATTACAATCATGAATACTTTCTAAAACCAACCAACCAACAGAAAATCCCACTAGTTATGAGAACATTATGTTGTAATAACAGATACAGCTGGAAAACTGAGAAAGGAATTAGGGTCTGTTCTTGATGGTACATGGAATCTTTCACCTTCCAGAGGATACATTCTGTTTTATTTTGTTTTTCTCACTAAGGGGAATGAGAGTTGATGTGGATATTCTTTTCTCATTGGAAACTTTGTTTAATGTAAGGACATGTCACAGATGAAGGCATGATTTTTGAAGAACTATAGGGTAATGGGAGAGTTATTTTGGAATGTGGCTTATCTGAAAAGAATAGCACAATGCTTTGAGAGAATCCAGATCATTATTTGGGGCCAAAAAAAAAGAAAATCAAAGTGATTTTAATGGCTATGTGTGGCAGTAACTTATAAAAGTAACTTTATTAAGAAAGAAAAAGATGTATGTATGCATGCACAAATGCATATATATATACACACACACACACACATATATGTGTATATATATATATATATATGAAAACAATGAGGTAAGAATTTCATCTAGAGTTATCTTTGATTTGAGCTTTTTTTTTTTTAATGCTGTTTGATTTCCCATTGATTACTGGCACAAGAATGAAAAGATTCTCCTTTTAAAGCAGTTCAGATTTAAACATCTTATAATGTTTTCTCAGAGCCAAATCATATCCTTGACTGCAGACCAATACAACTAAAGATTAAAGTAGGTTTATAAAGTTAGCACAGGAAATGTGATTGATTCTCCTTTGTAAGTCTTACTTTCAGTTCTTAGAGCCAATTCCCAAATGCTAGTAGGGTATAATTTAAATTATTTGGGTATTCACAGGAAAATCCACAATGGTTACTTCCTATCTTTGCAATTGACCAGCTTTGCAACAGCTAGAGAATGCCCAAAGATCCTCTGGCACCTCCTCTTTTCTTCCTCTTCCCCTTTTCTTCTGGCCCCACATTTTATCCCTGCTTACCCTGTTCTCTCCTACCCATTTCCTGCAACTGCACTCCTTCAGTTAGTTTGTCCTCACTAACACGATCTTGTCAAAACATGAGGAAGTTGAGACCTGCAGCAAAGGGCATCATTAATAGTGCGAGTGGAAACATGGCTGCAGTAAAGGGAGAAAAGGAAGCCCAACCAGTCATGGAAATGGTTTAGTAAACTAAAACTATAATCAAGTTTGCGCTGCCAAGAATGTGATATTTCCCACATATCATAATTTTGAATTGCAACTAGAAGTCTCTAGGTTTACTCCAAGATCTACGAACTGGAAAAACAATGTTAATGGGATAAACAGAAAATGGATACAAGTATAAGATAATACAGTAAAATGCCTCATATCCCCAAGAGGTTTTGTAGCCTAGTGCTGACACACTATAGGCACTCTCCCAAAGTGAGCTGATGGCCCTGCAGCTTGTACTGTCAACAATTAGTATGGAATCTCACGTGTAGTTTTTCTCAGCCCTTCATAAGATTCTCTCTGTTAACACCTTCATTAAATGTCAAGGCCTTTAAGCTAATATATCTTGCTCCCATCCATTGCAAAATGCTTCTGTTTATTTTTCCAGTAATGCTGCTTTTGTAAGAACACCAGACTATGAGATGTTGGGTGAGGGGGAGGAGAAATGAAATAAGAAAAAGAAAGGTCACAAATTTTAAGCCATGTGGGTTTCTTTATTGTTATTTTTGAAGTGTGTTTAGCACAGAGACAAATTGTACATTTACCACAAGTCACCAGGACCTTAACGAGCTCCTAATGTGTCCCATACTTTAAGGTTTTTCAGAGCAGTCCAGTAACTTAGCAACCACAGCTAAACCTTGACAGGAATAATCATTATTTGTGTTGCAGCTTCAGGCTTCCCCACGGTAGGTTTCTTTCTTTCTTCCTTTTCTTCTTTTTTTTCCTTCCTATTTTTTTGTTTTTGTTTTAAGAACCCCAGAACAAGGAAGAATAGCTATTGCTGGGAAGGGAGAATTTTCCTCCTGTTGCTCTAGGTCATAAATGGCCTGAGTAGCACAGAGGCCTGGAGTTACTCACCTTAGAGACATTAAGAATGTAATGGGGAAAAGGCTAGATGTGGCCATTTCAGGTGAATGCCAGATACATTCGAAACCTCCTCAAAACCAATAAACTTGAAGCATTTATGAATTTAACATTTGCAGTTTTGGCAATTCACAAATGAACTTGAAATTCCCTGATGTATAAAATGTTTTAATATTGTTGAGTTATAAAATTGTGACATAAATTGATCAACAGTAGTAAATTGCATGGTCAACGAGTGAACCTAGCTAACTGCCCAGCATCTTTATTGTAGTTACCTTAGTTGTTCCCCCCGAAGTCTTAAAAAAAAAAAAAAAAGAAATCACTTCATTATGAAAATGGTCTCACTTTCCCCATTTCTTCAAAAACAAACAAACAACAACAAAAAACAAACAAAGCTTCTCATAAAGATGCTGGAAGATGAAAACATCTAAGATAGTATTAGTATCCAACCGCAAAGTAAAATGCTTATAGATAGACCATAACAAGTATTCTGTATGGAGATTCATATAAAATGCTGTAGGTGTTGCTCAAGAACTAAAAAGTTATGTCACTGGTAGGACACTTCAACAGATCACTGTTATCAGGCAGATTATATACCAAAGGTGAGTAGGTTTACTAAACACACCTGGGTTTTTTTGTTTGGTTGGTTTTGGTTTTGTTTTGTTTTGTTTTTTAGCAGGCTCCATGCCTAATGTGGGGCTTGAACTTATGACCCTGAGACCTAGGCACCTCCCTTAAATTGCTGCAGGCCCATATACTCAGATAGTCCCTTCAGTTTCAATTTCTTGGAAAGGCAGATTGAAAGGGCAGGATAATTCATACCACTGTGAACAGTTCTGAATGAACTATTGTGAAGATAAATGCTAGTTAATTCTTTCCTTTTATTTTTTTTTCTACAAAGAGAATAATTATAATTGTTTTCAACACAAGCAGGTACCCGTGGGACCTTACCAGTTAGTTAATGCCTTCTAAGTTCTCTATTAATAATTTAAAGGGTAGATACCTTGTACACTTGATTAATAAAAATTGTTCCTACAGATTCTCACGAAAAATAAACTTTGTTAAATGCTAGCAACTGACTTTCATATATATATATATATTTGGTATACTCATTTTCCTGTCATGTAATTACTTATATGAGCAATGGTTAGTAGATAGCTGATAAGCAAGAAGGACCTTTGTCTCTTTCTGGATATAATGTATATTTCTATGTGGTGGGAATAATAGATGGAAGATGAACTCGGGTGGCTCAGTGGGAGGTAGAGGACAGTTAGAGAACAAAGAGGAGTCAGCAAGCTTAGGACTAGCTGCCAAAGGGTAATACATCTTGAATGAAACGAGAGAGAGAAGTTGGATACAAAGAAAAAACATGGACTTTCAAGATGCCTGGCAGACAGGATCTGGACCTTAGGCAGAACTTGGAAATTAGGTGTTGGCATACAGACAGAGATCTCAGTTATACCTGTCCTGTAAGCTAAACAAAGCTTTATTGATTTTGTTTACATTTCACTTAACTTCCTAAGACCACTTATACCCATAAATTGATATCCTTTGGCACAAATCCTGGGAGTAGATATTCTCATTGTAGTTTATGCAAATGGCTGTGTACTGCACAACTCTATGGGGATGCAGTTCACATAGACCATTCTATGACTGGTAACCCCTGGAATTTACCATATAGAGAACCAGTGGACTCACTCTCTTTAGTCACATATTTCTTTCTCTGCATATAAATGGACCGTAGCCACTATTTAATATGAGAAAGGGCTAAAGAATTGTGTGTGTATATATATGATGATGGGAGTGAGTCAGAAGACGGATATTCCTAAATCTTTGGACAATAGAAAGAGTAGCTCTCTCTGTGGAGGACAACAGGGATGATGCTGTACTGCCACAAAGAAATGAGGAGAAGAGCTCATGAGCTATGAGAGAGTGAGGGCAGGGAGAAGATACTGGCTTCTTACAGTAGACTTACATCACAGACCCAGCATGATGGTTTATCAAGATTATCTGTATTCCAAACTATAATTTCAGGACAGAACTGATAGCAATATATGGGTGTTCTCTCAGCAGAGAAAGAGACAGAGAGAGGAAGTCAGAAGGAAGTCTTAGATTGGGGTTTATTTTAATATACCAGTTGTAGTTGACAATCTATTTAGAGTTCCATACCTGAGGTAACTGATATTCTGTGCTTTGGGAGATTGTGGGCTGGTGGGCTAAGAGAACACAAAGAGTACAAAATAAACTCTCATTTTTCTTTTCTTTTGCCAGGGCCAGTCCTGAGAAAACACAAATATAACCCCCTCCCTTCCGTATTTACTGAGAAATATAGCAAGAATGCCAAGAAGAAATCACTATGAATTTTTATGAAGTGAAATAAACATATTTATCCTCTGGGTTAAAGGGACTTTTGGGTGGGTGTTACAATCTCTATATTTTGGGAGGCTGGGGAGAAGGGGAGATTAGTCTCAGATGTGATTAGCTAAGGACGATGCTCAAATCATATTCATTTAAGGAAAACGAACAGGGGCACCTGGATGGCTCAGTAGGTTGAGCGTCTGCCTTTGACTCAGGTCAGGATCACAGGGTCCTGGGATCAAGTCCCACATCGGGCTCCCTCCTCAGCGGGGAGTCTGCTTCTCTCTCTCCCTCTCTTCACCTCCCACTCATATTCTCTCTCTCTCTCTCAAATAAATAAATAAAATCTTAAAAAAGAACAAAAAATCAATGTTGCCTACATGTGGTTGGTTTATGGAATGTCTCCCATTTTATATTAATACTTTTGAGGGTCACCAACTTTAGAATAGATATGTTTAAGCAAATCAAGCAACAATAAAAATAAAGATAATATTGTGTTTCCACTGATTGAAGGACAAGATTAAAACTATATAGAGAAAAAATATCAAAAAGATGAGCAATAATTTAAGGAAAGAAAGGTTCAGGATGATGGTTTCGCCAGGAATATTCTTTACCTGTACAGTGTGTTTATAGGACTATACCTGGCAACACATGGCTGTGCTTTTGGAAGTTTTCTTCTTTTACCATAAGACTTTGTTTACCAAAAGACTTCTCTTTTACCATAATTACCTCAGTTGACTCCATTTATTTCAATCCAACTTGACAAGTGCTTATTGAGCTCTTCATGGTGAAATGGGAAGAAACTGTACTTGGTTTTAGAATTGTTGGATTTGGTTCTGTCTTTGCTATTTACTTGCTATTTGACTTTTACTAAATAAATTTACTTTCTTTGGACCATGGTATTGAAATGTGTAAAATGAAAGTCTACACAAGTAGTGAGACCCTTTCGGGTGTAAAGACATGAATATAAGCATAGCTCTTCACTGGGATTTGAGAGGAATACAAAATAGATATATGATCTAAGACCCTCTCACTTAGATGGCAATGTGACGTAGCCTGTCTTGGCCATTTGCTTTGCTTTCAGATCTGTTATCTGCTCCTTCTCTGCCCTTGTCCAGATCATATTTCCTGAGCCCTTTGTTTTCTGGAATCCTGGAGGTGTGGCTACTGAGAAGCACTGACAGAAGACCGGAGGGCAGAGAGCAGAAAAGCCAGGACAACTTCCTCCCTCTCAGTCGGCTTGGGTAGTGTCCAGAGCAGAAGCTGGAGCTCTTGTTAAACAACTTCTCCTCCATGGTCCCAACTGTCACAGAACAGCTTCCACTAGGAAGCTCCTGGGCTCCAGCAGTACCGCTTACTCCCTTAGATCCTCCAGCTCACAGGCAGTAGCAGCCATGCCTTGCTTGTGTTACTCTCTGGGCAGCTTCATCATCTTCTATTTGGGCTTTCAATTCTTCTATTCCCAGTACATTCAATCCCCTCCATTAGAAATACCAGGGTGGTTTCTATTTTCTCACTGGATCCTGGATATTACATAATGGAAATACTATGGTTTCATAGGAGAAAAAAAATGATGAGATTGGATCCCAAATCTGCCCATGAACTAGATAAGTGTCAGTGGGGGAAAGTTATTTCATTTCTTTAAGTATAATTATTGGAATAATAATACTTAAGTTGCAAGATGTTTCTAAGAATTAAATGAGAAAACACATGTGCGATGGTGCCTGGCACACGTTAAGTGTCTGATAAATGTTAATCTCTTTCCTTTTATTCTCATGGACTACTCAGGAAGAAAAAGACAAAAGCGTTCTTTTTTTTTTTAGTGTTATGTTAATCACCATACATTACATCATTAGTTTTTGATGTAGTGTTCCATGATTCATTGTTTGCGCATAACACCCAGAGGGCACGTACTGAATGGAGCACTAGGTGTTAAACAAAAGGGTTCTTAAGAGTATTAAACAATAACACAAAACTATAAACAATATGTAAGGATACAAGGAAGTTCTAATAGAACATAACTCACCTACTTTAAGAACCCCACAGCTCTAACCCAAACCACAGACTCTCCTCTGCTCTGGAACCTCCTATATTGGTCTGTTTCTTTTGCCATAACAAAATGTCACACACATGGTAGCTTAAAAAATAGAAATTTGTTTCCTTACAGTTCTGGAGACTAGAGGCTCCTGATCAAGGACCCAGCCAATTGGATTTTTGGTAAATAACTCTCTTCCTTGCTTGTAGATGGCCCCCTTCTTGATTTGTCCTCACATGTTCTTTCCTTGGTGTGCACAGAAGAGAGAGAGTGCAAGCTTTCTGGTGTCTTCTCTTATAAGGATACTAATCCTATCAGATCAGGACACTATCCTTATTTTTTTTAAGATTTTATTTATTTATTTGACAGAGAGAGAAAACAAGCAGGTGGGGAGTGGCAGAGGGAGAAAGAGAAGCAGGCTCCCCGCCGAGCTGGGAACCTGATGAAGGGCTTCATCCCAGGACTCCGGGACCATGACCTGAGCCAAAGGCAGGCACTTAACAGAATGAACCACCCAGGCACACCAGGACCCCATCCTTACGACCTCATTTAATCTTAATAACTTCCTTAAGGACACCATCTCCAAACACATACACACTGGGGGTAAACCCTCAGCATGGGAATTTTTTTGGGAAAAAACATTCAGTACGTAACACCTCCAATATATACTTTTATGGTGTTAGGAGCTGAGGCATCCTTCCCTATTTAAAACAACCAATAGGTCTAGTTTGCAAAGATCATTTTACCAATATTTGTCAATCTCAATTTTTCATATATGTTTATTTTCAAGTTCCATAAAACCAATGTTCCCTACTTTATACATCCTGAAAGTTCAAGTCTATATCTAATAATGTAACTTCTCTTTGGTCTCTGAACTCATTTTTATGTGAGTGCTGTATTTAAATTTGGAAAGGAAGAGCCGTTTTGACTTTTAGGGCAAGTTAACTTCCTGCTTTGCAATAACATAAAGATGACTCAAAGAAACTAAACTATCATCTCTCTTAAAAGGGTTTTTCTTAGTTCAAAAAACATTGTACTTCCCTTTGGAACATGAAATTTAATTTAGCTACTCACACATAGTCATGAAATAAGGAAGATTCTGAGGTTAAATGAGTAGGTTTAAAAATCAGCCAAACCAAATGCTGAAGTCTGGTAGAACTTGGTGCCCTTTGGGCAAGTCACTTAGTCATGGAAAACTCAGTCCCACATACTGGAAAAAGAAGGGATATAAAACAATCAAACTTTTTTAGGGATATTATATTATTTTTAATTTATAAAATACTTTCAAAATCTACTGTCTTTATAGCAAAATATAAATAAATGACATATGTATTAACCTAACTCATTTATTTCTAATCTATAAAATGGTATAACTTTATCCAATTATAAAAGCTGACATCATATGATACAATATTATTTTCAATAGCTGAAGCTCCTATAAGGGTCAAAAAGAATTTTGGGCAGTATTGACACAAATTACTTTTTATATTTACACAGACGCTGTGCAATTTTTGGACAAATTTCAAATAGATATCTGAAGAAAGAGCATAAGTAATTACTATACCCAACTCTCCATGAGAAGATACAATGTCAGAGGCTAGACAGTAATAATAGGTTTCTCAGACGTTTGTTTAAAGTTTTGTATTGGATTTCCCCAGGTAATCTTTCCTGGCAAAAACATGAGCCTGATCACTGAATCTCACTTCGAAAGGACAGTGGGAGATAACTTTCTTATGCCAAGTAACATCTGAAAAGCATCACAGGACTCCTGAACCTAGCCCACTAGCTAATGCTTTACCCATTGCTACTATTTTATTTCCAGCAGGAAAATAACAAAGTGCATCTTATAAAATGTATCAAGAGCCTTAGGAAGTGCTATAAACTTTGATCAAACAAATGCATTTCTATGAATCCAAACAAAGGACTTATAGATTAAGATGTTCATTAACTTCATTATTTATAATAGTAAAAAATTAGAAGGACCTAAACATCTTACAGAAAGAAAATTTCTCAGTATTGGTATATCTGTTCAATGAAATATCATAAGGTAATTAAAATTATATTTAACAAAAATAACAGAAGAGCACATGTTCCCACATGTATATAAAAAGCATCCACTTTTCTTTCTCATTTTATGTACCTTTCAACTGTAGCTAAGAGATCATATAGATATTTACAAAATCCAGATGTAACTTACTGGACTCATGAAATCTAACTTCATACTTACTTCTATTTCTCACTTGACAATTGTATGCCTCATAAGGAAATAGGTATAAATAGCCTTCCCTAAATACTTCCAGCCTGTCCTTCTTCCAATCCACCTATCTTTCCTCACAAATGCCAATGTGATGCCTACAACTTTTAGACTCAAGTGATATGAAAGATTTTTACTTAACTTAGGCTCCTTGTTCTCTCAACTTTAAGATACCAGAAAGTACCTTTCCCAATTTAGGACCCATAGTCCATATCATCCAGAGGCAAGGTGTGTAGTCGTACATGAACTCCAGCTTCAGATGGTGAGGTTTAGTGCTCTACTCTGTCACCTACTTACTTAGACAGATATTTAACCTCTCTGCTCAGCTTACTGTACTGTAAATGAGATTTAGTGTGAGATTACATGAATATGCCTGTCACTTAGAGTAGTGCCAAGCACATAACATTCAATAAATCTTAGCTATTATATCATCATCATCAACATCATCATCATCAGGAAGAGTGTCAGACCCTCTATGTATCTTCTTTATTGGTAATGAGTGATATTCTAGTAGTGCTTTGTGTATTAAGGAATAATAATTCATTGCATTTTTGAAAAGCAGGATAATGATTAGTGAATCAAGGAACACAGTTCATGAGAAGAGAATTTAGAAAATGTGTAGCACACCGGATTTTTAAAAAAGGTGTTCAGAGATTTCAACTTGAACAAGTTATGCATTCAGCTTTTGGCCAACTGAAAATAACCAGGAATCCTGGCATCGCATGACTCGCTTCTTCCATCAGGAGACACTGGAGCCTCATGTGGCAAAGCAGCCTTTGAAAAGACTCCAAATTACACTGGAGGGGAAGAATGGGAAAGTATTATGTGTCTTAATAGCAGATGAAGCAAGACTGGGAGAAGACTTTCAGCCTGTCACTATAAAATTTGAGGTGAATGAGACAATCTCCCTTTTTATTTAAAACTGTTGTCAGATTTAACAAATGGAGCTGCTAGCTTAAGTGCAATGGACACCTGTTCCTCGCTGAGAAAATATTTTAAACATCAGATGTGAATTAAAATGTTTCACATATTTCAAATAGAGTATAATTCATAAAATCTGTTTACATGTTGCAATAAGGTAAAATCTTTAGCTTGGCAGTTTTGATTTGTTATTTAACAAACATCTCTGTGTAAATTTGATTTGAAGGTATAGCTCTACTCATATTCCCTAATTAGCAAGTGATGCTGGCTCCCTAATGTGAGTTTTAGACTGGAATGACACTGAATTCCAGAATTCCTTCTAGCTGTGTAAATAACAATTTATATAATATCAGGGTCTGATGTTTTAGTACAAAATAAAAATTCTAAGCCTTAAATCATGAGGGCACTATGGATTTGATCATTCTTAATGTTTGTGAAGCTTTGAAATAGTTTAGGGAATTTTATTATGCATTTCAAACTACATATTTAATATTTTCAACCATGAAATGGTAATAGAGTTTATTCCCAAACTTGCAAATGAATCCTAGGAAGGTTCAGGGAGGGCAGTACTCCAGAGGATGGTATTGGAATTCAACATGACATTGTTAAATTGAAGAAGTAATCAGAAATCAACAAAATGAAGCTAACAGGAACCAGTGGGAATCATGATATTAAAAAAATAAAAGTGGCACAATTGCAGAAATGGGAATTCTACAGGAAAATACCCTGTATTCAACTAAACAGATCACACGCTAAGCATAAATTAGGCCAAGTACTAATTAAACCTAGTTTTTTTTTTTCTTTTTATTTTATTCTTAAAATATTTAAAATGCATGAACCCTTGCCTACCAGGACAACATGGCCTTCTCTTTTTTACCCCTTTTATTCCTTTCTCTCATCATTCTCCTTCTTCAACCCCTGTTTTCTTCAACTTGTTTCAGGCCTTCTGCTGCCTACAGCAGTCACCTGGTTAGTCCTCAGCCTCATGGCAAACATGGTAAATAAAGAAAGAACATGAGTCATTCTGAACTACAGCTAAAAAATGACCCGGAAGTCAGTCTACCTTATATGTTGAGAATCTTCTCTGTCTCAGGAGGCTCAATTAGGTAGAAGCTGAGCATATTTTGGCATAGTTCTATAGGTGGGTACTAATGTCTCCTGCTTCCCAATCTTAACTGAGGCCCTGGAACTGTGTGAAAAGAGAGGCGCATTAATCAGCTCCTGGTAATAAAAGATACAGCCAGGTTTATGCATAGCCCTGAACAATGTCAAGGCCCTGGGCTGCCTCTCTTACCAATAGGAGGCAGAGATAAGAATTAAAATGGCACTCCAGGATAGAGGTATATTTCACTTTATAAGAAATAGCCAAACAGTTCTCAAGAAATGCTTGTACAATTTTACACATTCCCAGCACATGGTAAAGTTGATCCATCCTCAGTGTCATTTTATATTGTCTTTTTTTTCTATGATTTCAGCTATTCTAGCAGGTGGGAAATGGTATCTCATTGGAGTTTCAATTTGCATTCTTCATTGAGTTTTCAATTTGCATTTCCAGGATGACTAATGATGTTAAGCACCTATTCACATGTTTACTGGTCATTCATATATCTTCCTTTGTAAATTATCTGTTCAATACTTCTGCTCATTTTTAATTAGATTGTTTGTCTTTTTATTATTGATTTTTAGGAGTCCTTTCTATATTCTTGGTATTATTTATTTGCATGAAATTCATTTTGAATATTTTCTTCTAGGCTGTGACTTGCTTACTCATTTTCTTAATGATGTCTTTTGATTAGCAGATGTTTTTAATTCTGATGATCTCTAACTTATCAAGATTTTTATTCCCTATTATAGTTTGTACCTTTTGAGTTCATGTAAGAAATCTTTGCCTTTTACAAGGTAACAAAGTTACTTGCTTTTATTTTCTTCAAAAGACCTTACAGTTCTTGGTTTCATATTTAAAAGTATTATCATTTCAAATTAATTTGGGGGCATGGAATAAGGTAGATATAGAAGTCATTTCCCCCCAATGTGAGTATATAATTGTTCCAGAACCATCGGTTAAAAATACTTTCTTTCTTCTATTTGATTAACATAGTGCCTTTGCCAATAACTAATTGGTCAGACTCAATATTACTATTAAATATAGCATTGTTTTCCCAAATTGAAGTATGGATTCAATCTAATCCTGATCAAAATTCTAGCAGGCTTGTTCCTTTTATATATATATATAAACTGATGTTGATTTTAAAATCTGTACAGAAATGCAAATAATCTAGAATAATCAAAGCCATTTTTAATAAGAAGAACAAAGTTGGAAGATCTACTCCACCTTATTTTAAGACTTACTATAAAAGATAAAGCTATAGTAATCAAGAGAGTTTGGGTATTTTCAAAAACAGACGTAGATCAATGGAAGAGAAAAGAGACTTCAGAAATAAACAAATTCATATGTGAATAGATTTTTTACGAAGATGCCAAGGTAATGCAATAAGAAAAGACTTTCCAATAAACAAATACCTGTATAGAAAAACTGTGAACATCTACCCTTACTTTACACCATATACAAAAATTATCTCAAATTGGATTACAGTCTTCAATGTAAAACCTAAAACTCCTAGGAGAAAATCTTTGTGATTGAGGGGTAGATAAAATTTCTCAGAACATAATAGCATGAGCCATACAAGAAAATGATAAATTAAACTTTGTCAATTTTAAAAGCTTCTGATCTCCAAAGACACCATTAAGTAACAAAAGGCAAGCCACAGATTGGTAGAATATATTCATATATATCAAAGAACTTATATCTAGAATATGAAAAGAACTTTTGAAGTTAATTTTAAGAAGGCAAACAATTCAACAAGAAATGAATAAAAGATTTGAAAAGATATGAATGGTTAATGGCACATGAAATGATGCTTAAACACCATTAGCCACTGTAGAAACAAAAATTTAAAACACAAGAAGATGCCCCTATATAAACACAAGAAATGCCCAAATTTAAAAACCACCATCATCATCACAAAAAAATCTGGCCATTCTAAATACTGGTGAGAGAGGAAGAGAGGAAGGGAGAAAGAAAGGAAAAGAGGGAGGTAAGGAGGGAGAAAGGAAAAGAGGGAGGGAGGGAGAAAGAGAGAGAGAAAGAAAAAGTCAACTCAAACACCAGCTTCTCTGTAAAGCCTCCCTAAGTTCTCAGCCAGAGGAAGCATCTTAAAATAAATAGATAGATCACTATTCTGTATCTACTACACTGCTCATCTGGCTTGTTTTACTCCATGAATGATAGTTTAAAATACTATAGCATAATTCACGGTAACCAAATAATTGATGAGGAAATTTCTTCTTTTTTTAAGATTTTTTTTTTTAAGATTTATTTATTTATTTGAGAGAGAGAGAGAGTATGAGGCGGGGGAGGCAGAGGGAGAGGGAGAAGCAGACTCCCCCACTGAGCAGGGAGCCCTACACAGGGGTGGGGGGAGTGTGGGTGGGGTTGATCTCAGGATCTTGAGATCATGACCTGAGCCTAAGGCAGATGCTTAACCAATTGAGCTACCCAGGTGCCCCGAAAAATTCTTCTTTATAGGAGAATTCTAGATGGAAAATAGAATCATACAATTGAAAAACACTGTTTTATAACCCTCTAATGAAATAATGGCCTAGACAATGCTCATTAGTGAATACTAAGACTATTAGGTAAAATATTGATGTGAACCATTATAATAGATGGGACCAGGCCAGCAGTACATGAACCCATTGATTGATCTTAGCATCACTAAAAGTGTGATGACCAGCTATTTAGTGCTTGCTTTCACATGTGATGCAGATACACTAATCACTGCTATAAAATATTCTTGAAAAAAATCATTGATTCTGAGTCTAATCAAGCTCTAACTAGGGGAGATAAGTAGAACAGAGAAATAATTTAAACAACAGCACAAAGAAACAATCAAACAGATCCAGAATATGGGCTATTTCACAAGATAAATGGCCCAATTTCTGAAACAAATGAAAATTTAGAGAAGAGGGTCTATTATAGACTAGAGATTTAAGAAAGACTACAACCAAATTCAAAGTGTGGACCTTGTGGGGTTTTTTTTTTTGGATCCTGGTTCGAACACAACAACTACAAAAAGACACACCTAAGATGATTAGGGAGTTGAATATGGTGCGGTTATTAAATGATATGAACAAAATATCTTTACTTTTGTTAGGTGTGATAATGTCATTGTGGTAATATTTTTAAAAGTATGCCCTTGTGCATTAAAGCATGTTGAAGCATAATGAAGTATATGTGTGAAATTATGTCATATCTAGGATTTTGCCTTCCAGTGTTCTGACAAAAACTGGAGTTGAGGGTTAGGTGAAAGGACATAGGAGAAAGACTAATGAATGCTGAAGTAGGTAGTAGGGACATACAGGCTCACTACACTATTTTTTCTTTATGTTTTGTAATTTCCATGATAAAAAATGTAAATTTACATTTTATATTTTCCCCTTAATAGTTGAGCTAGCATTTAATGATGTATTTGAATCCCAACTGCATTTCCTTTTCTTTTATGGGAAATGCATTTATTTTTACCCTTACAGTATTTTAAGACAACCAAGCATATTTAAGAACATGTTTTCATCTTCAGAGACATACCAAGGTACTCACAGTCCACTTTCCCATTCTTAGCAACCCCTGCTACAGCCTCACCTTCCTTTTACTTTGAGAGAAAGAGCACAAAAGACAAGCCAAACTCAATCCTCTCTCAGAACACTTTCTAATTATAAAGGCAGAGTATGTCCACATGCTTATGTGCTGTCAGACTACTGCCCACTGCCCAGTGGGACTGGTCTATTGAGGCCCCAGCATATCCAAGAAGTAGACTGGAACACTGTACTGGAAATAAATTCCGAAACTCAGATTTTATTTTAGTTTTTTTTACTTCTTCCGTACAGCTTTTACTTCTTCTACAGCTTTACAAAGGGACACAGGAAAAATTCAGTATCTTTTCATTTGTGCATTAAATCCAGACATACATATATTATTATCCATCTGTTTTCTGTGTTCCAGTGATAATAAATTTATTGCTGTTCCTAGAACCTTCCAGATTCATTCTCTATTAAGATGTTTGCCCTGGTTCCTTTACATACCTCCAGGCTCAGCTCAAATGCCTTTTCTGAGAGATCTTTCTGAACACCCAATCTAAAATAATTCACCCTCCATCACTTTCTGTCACATTTACTCTATTTATCTTTTCTAAGCCCTTCCTTTTATATTTTTCTTTTTTTCTCTTCCTTCTTATCTTTTTACACACCACCATCCCCAACTAGAATGTAAATTCAGAGATTTGTCTATGGTTTATTGTTATATCCGCAGTGATTCAAACAGTAATTAGAATGCTATAGGTATTCAGTACATACTTGGAACTTGAATAATTTTTGTGCTGCTAGAAATATATGTAAGTCATGACTTTATGCCACAATACAACAGCAACAGCAATACAAATGATACTATTATTAGAACATTTTTCAAAAAATTCTGTGTTGAGATGTCTTGGTTGAAACTGGAGATGGCAGTATGATAGACACAGTCAGGACTCCAAAAATGATCAATAATTGTAATACACAGATAAATAATATTAACACAATTAAAATACTGTGTTCCTAAGTGAATTAATAACATTCTTTGGGTCAATACCTTATTAATCTTCCTAATATCCATAGAAACTCTAAGAGGAAGAAGCTACACAAAGGGAATTAAATAATTTGCACAAAACCATTTGGCTTGTCTATGACAAAACTGGAGACTTCTAACCAAAAATCAACTAACTCATCCATTCTTTTGTTTAATAAGCACTTACTGAGAACTTTTATGTATCGAGTATGATGCTGGGCACTGTCATGAGCCAATCAGACAAGAACCTGTCTTCATAAGCTATTTCTAAAATCATGTTATGCTCCCATTTATCTCTACATTTTAGAGAAGAAAAAAACACTAAGTCTCGTGAAACTTTTCAATACAAAAAAATCTTATAGCAAGTCAGGGTAATAGCCTAGGGTATCCAAGCCACATTTTTCAGGCCAATCATCAGATCCCAATATCAGCAATGACATTATTGATCAACCACATGCAATTTCCTTTTTTTTTTAACATGCAATTTTCTACACAATGGACATTTATTTACAACTTCTGAATTAAATAACCTGTATAAAAATATCATATTCCACATCTGCTTCATCTGCTTCCCTTCTTGATCTTTCTCTAGAGGAACAGTTTTCAGATCTTTGGCTTGAATTCTCTTGAAGGTGAAAAAGAATAGTTTTTTTTTTTTTTTAAACAAATGTGAGGTCAAAGAAATCTATGGTTTCAAGTTTTAATTGTGTGAGCTAAGAAGGGAAGGGGGCAAACCCTCCTGGGGGATCCCATCTGTCCTGATTCTAGTGACCGACTAAGCTGCTGATTTGACATTCCAGGGAATTGGGATGTATTCTTCACTGGAGAAATCCCAAACTGCCTGACAAAACCTAAAGCATTTGACCTTTCCAGCCTTATCTCCTTCATTATTTAAAATGAAAAGAGAAAAAGAAAAATGAGAAAGCAAGCAGAACTATACTAAAATTTGCTTATCAGACTCCATCTTCAGCAGTCCTTTAAACCTTTTTGAAATGTGAGCACAGAATTGTTAACTTTAGGGTGAAATTGGGCCAAATTGAAATGCCAATTCATTTTCAGAGAGCCATTCCTGGGGACTTCCAGTGGTGAACTGGAACCCCAAAGCTTATACACATGTATGCACATATGTTACCATTGTGGGTAGAAGGCGGTAGATTTGAACATTTCTATAGCTTATTCTGTTCCTAAGGGAAGAAATGAGTAATGCTATTCCTGAAGAAAACTAAAGAACAGAACAAAATTAGTAATATGAAACTTCAAGAAAATAATATCTAAAATAAAATCTAACATTACACTGGCAGATTTTATGATTCCGGGAAGATACAATAATGCTGGTAGCCTAAATCCAGTAAAAATTCCATCAGTTATATATATTATATATATTTTATATCATAAAAACATAACTATATTCCATAAAATTAATAATTGCTATTTATATTTAATTATGCATAATTAAATACAATTGTATTTTATAAATTTTATAAATCATAGGTAGCTATATAGACATAGATATATAGATGTATAGATATGAGAATAAAACAAGAAGGAGTATCTGGTGAATTATCTGAATTTTCTTCTTTTCTATGGCCATGGAGAACAAACATCAGTTGTCACCTAATAAATTTATATTCATTTAAAAACATCATGGGAAAAGCATTAGATTAGCAAATTAGAAATTATAATAATTTTTCTTTGTAATATACTAAAATTACGATTCTTGAACTCTACTATATTGACCAAATGGGAAGAAAGGTAATAGATAAGCTATTCTTTGAGAGTGGGAATCATTTTTTCCGTTAAGTATTCTCTGTACAAAGTGACTTTGGGGAATGTATACAATTGAACAACCAATCACACAATGCCATTTTAAAAGCATTAATAGCAATACTCAGCCCTGTATTTTAACCTGCCCCATCTTTGTTTAGGAAGCTGTGTTGTAAATTCATGAGCCTTATCTGGCCTTAAAATCAGAATTGCTATTTTCTCATACAACTGACAGTCAAAAGATTCAGAAGAAAAGAGGAAGGAGGAGGAGGAGGGAGGAGAAAAAAGGAGGAGGGAGGAGGAGGAGGGTAGGATTGTATAAAATTTATTGATAAGGGTTGTCTGTTCCCATTAAATGAATATATGTGTCTTCTGTTTTCTGGCCATTCCCAAATCTTTGCATTTCCCTGCCTTCTAATCTAGACAATGTCATTCCCTACTCAGGTAATAGTCTATTTCCCATCTCTACTTGTTCAATAGTATGGCCTCTGGAGTATCTGAGTGTCTTCCATCCTCTCTATCTTAGCAAAGTACCCTTAGAGCTTCACTCTGGGCTTTCTCATGATCTCCATCCACTCTTTCACTCCACCTCAAAGTCACACATCTCAGTCTTCTATTTTTTACCCATACCCCTCGGGCTTTTCCTCAGCCTCCCTAGATCTACTATTTGATCTTGTTGAGACTTCTAATCTTTTGACAACTTAATTTTCTTGTTGTCGGCTTTCTCCCAATTTCAATCCTTTCTACCACCTGGATTCATTCCTTGGAGCATTTTTTATGCCTTGTCCCCTAGTTTGTACCTCTATGTAAATTCCTATCTATGTACCAATTCCACAAAAACATTTTCTATTTCTACACCAGGACTGCTAAATCCTGCTAAAGAAGACCATGTAGCCATACAGATGTGTGCCACTGTGCATTTTGGTTTTCAGTATAAACTGTAATCCATTGTCAATTCCCAATTACACTACATAACCCTGGTTGACACACCCTAGGGCATTTTATAATTTCTTCATGGCTTTTGTTTGGCTCAAATCCAACTGCTACCCTTCTCACTCTCAGCATAAAATCTACAAAACAAACACAAATAAATAAACAAATAAAAATCAAGGCAATATAAACTCATCTACATATAGAATTAAGGTGCTGTGGTTTTGAGAAAAAATGCTTTGGTCCAGAGGCTAAGGGAGAGATCACAAGATGGTAGATGCAGTGGCCAGATCTGCTTCAGGACTCTTGCAGGTGTGAACTGGAAGTCCTGTAAATTACCGACGGAGTCACAAGATACTACTATTACTACTTCCTGTAATATTATCAAACTAGGACTGCCACTAGTGTTTATGCTGGTATGTGACAAACTGCTTCACATATGTTCTCCCAACTTGTGAAGGAATTACACATGAAAAACATTTAATTAGTATTGTTATCAAAAGACTTAGAAAAATATAAGGTGAAGAAAAGACCCCAAGTACACAAATACAGAGAGCAAAATTTTGAAAAATTAGTAAGACTGAGGCCGCCTGTAAACACCAGATCTTCCTTAATATACATAAAACATCATCTTAAATTTTTGATTTTTACTTTTGTACTACAAAATCCTCTGTTTAATACTATATTTTTCAATACCCATCATCACAGTATCTAAGAAACTAGTCAACTAACCAGTTTCAATTGCTGACAAGGGAAAATGCTAGTTATCTACACTTTGATTTCAATCAAGAATTTCAATTTATTGGAGAATATATTTAAAACTGTTCATCTTCTCCATGACAGGAGTGTCCCACGATTTTTGCATCTGATTTCAAGCTTAGTGACAGGCTCTGGGTGTCTCTAATTATATTAACCCCAGATACCTTCATATATAAAGTGAGATAAAGGAGAACTCTTTCATTCATATCAGATACAAAGCGTAGAGGACTTAGTTTAATGGGGAAAAA
The DNA here is from genome assembly GCF_011800145.1 of Mirounga leonina. Classification (NCBI taxonomy): domain Eukaryota; kingdom Metazoa; phylum Chordata; class Mammalia; order Carnivora; family Phocidae; genus Mirounga; species Mirounga leonina. Next base: position 94,054,240 of record NW_023270268.1, on the reverse strand, counting down.
ATGTGGAAAATAACACTAAACAAATAGGATTTGGCAAATTCAGGCAATAGTAAGCCTAGCATGAACCCACAAATAATGGAACTGTAAAAAGTTCTGAAGGAAATTTTGGATGGTACAATAGAATAGTAGTACCTAGAATGAGGTGTACTGCTGACACTAGGCCCAGAGATCTCAAAATGGACAGTAGTTAAAAACTTGAGCTTTGGAGCTCGATGGTCCTAGGCCAGAATCCCAGGCCTGTCAATTCCTGGTTTTGTAATATTGTGTGTTTTAAAATCCCTATACCCAACTTTCTTTATCTGTAAAATGGATATAAGATATTTATCATAGTAAAGGACTTTAGCACTCCACATGGTTTACAGTAATAAGAATCTGCTATTATTATATTACATATTATTTAAGAGGATAATTGGCAAACTGATGTGAAATCAGGGTGGAAAAGAGGTTCAAAAAAATGTCAGATGAGGCAGAGTTGAACAGTGTGGTAATATTTCACCTTATAGGTATTGAGGTTCATGGAAGACAGCATGCGTGCCTTCAAATATATGAGAATCTGTCAGGAGAAAGCACATTTTGATTTGTAATGTATGCTGTCAAAGACAAGAAGCAACATGACATAAATTCAACTGATTAGGCATTAGGGGTCAGATATGACCAAAAACTCCATACTAATATGAATATATACCTGTGGTGTGGTTATGCAGCATTTCTGACTATCATTTATGTTTTAAATGAGGGTGACGGGATAGATGAAATGAAGTTGAATATGCAAAGAATCAATAGGTAAAAACTACCAAAGGACAATGAGCCCTACTTCACAGAGATGTTTCTGCATGGGTTCTGTGATCACTGAACAAAAATACTTCAGAGGGGATTCAATCCTCGGTCCCATTAGTGATCTAATGGTCCCCTCAAAACTGTGAGATATCACTGTTACAAAATAAGTGACCCAACTCTGAGTTTTGAGCTCTGCCTAAAGTGCCTATCACAGAGTTTATCCTAGTATTTAATTTTTTTTCTTTAATTTCTTACACAGAGATCAATAAATTCTGAAACCAGGGAAAGATCAAACAAACAAACAAATGAATGAATAAGCTTTTATTCCAGTGGTCTTTTGGAAAGAAAGATGAAAATGAATTACCCTATGCACATGGATAAAATAATCAGTGAAATGCTATTAATAAATCAAGTTTTCAGGGGCACCTGGGTGGCTCAGTCGTTAAGCGTCTGCCTTCGGCTCGGGTCATGATCTCCAGGTCCTGGGATTGAGCCCCACATCAGGCTCCCTGCTCAGTGGGGAGTCTGCTTCTCCCTCTCCCTCCACCTCTCCCCACTGCTCCTACTCTGTATCTCTCTGTCTCAAATGAATAAATAAAAAATTCTTAAAAAAAAATCAAGTTTTCAATCAAAGACAAATAAAATTTAAAATACTGCAGTCATGCCCTCAGGGTCCATGCCTTGTCATAATGGATTCATTTCAAGCCTTTTTAAAATGAGATCATTCCTTTAACAAGATTCTTTTGGTACTTTTTATATGAGACTGAGGCAGTTCAACCTTATAAATAATTTTATTTAGTGATATGCCACTGTATAACAAGTTCTATTCATGGATTTCCTGAAACTAAATTTTACACTCATCCATCTGTAACTAAATTTTAAACTTAAAGAATCAAAACCCAAAAACAACCCATACCACTTTAATGGTTCCAGTGGCTTTAATTAGCTTTACTATCACTCTTTAATTGCCAGAGAAATGGAAATTTAAGTAACCTGAAACATTATATTGCATTTAAAAAAGTACCAAGTTTTTAACAGAACTCCCATTGTTAGCAAGGTTGTAGTGAAGATGATACACTAACTCATTGCCATTGGCATTATAAATTGGTCAATTCTTATATAAATAAAAATAAAAATATGTAGCAAAAAGGCTTCAGGGATAGTCATATCTTTTGATTCAATAATTTCTCTCCTCGATTTTATCTTAAGGAAATAATTTAGCATGCAAATAAAGATGGCTATTGCTGTGTTATTGATAATATTGAAAAAAAATAAACTATAAACTGAGTATTTCACATTAATGAAGAGGTCAATAAATTATAATGTGTTAACACAACAAAATGTGACATAGCCAATAAACTGATCAGTATTTAGACAAATGGTAAAATATTTGATATGTGAAGTGAAACATAAAATAGATGCTAAGAGTCATCTTTTGGAGTATTTCAATATGTCTCTAATTTGAATGAAATGTAGAGGGCAGTTTTTAAACTTAATTAAATGATTACTTATTAAATTTTCAAAATTTAGTTTTCAATTAATTGCCATTTCAATAAAAAGACTAAAAGTTGACAGAAGATACAAATTTGGTAGATGAAACGGGCCATCAGGTGACACAGTTGTCTTTAAATTCCTACACAATGTGAAGCTCCAAATTGATCTCATGCCAATTCTTTACCTTCCCAAGTTCTGGCTTCCTTCTATGTTACTCATGCTTTGTTAAGAAGAAAGTGATAATGATCAAGGAAGTTTTATTTTTTTAATAAAATCTAAGATTTTAAAGTATTTTGAAAATGAAAATACCTGATCAAATACCTGATTAATGAAAATATTAGCTGGAGAAGAACCACCAAAGATTTCCAGGTAAGATAAGATTCTCTCCTTTGCAGAATGTTAGATAATGTTGTGCATAAAGAAGGAAGTGCTTTTTCCCACATGCTCCTAAACTGAGACAAACTCCTTGCTTACAGTAGTTAATTAGAATTACCTGGTACTGTATACTGATGGATCTTTATTCAGTCCCTTGTTTCTTAACAAATAAAAAATCCATTTCCCTAGGCTGACCCATTAATTGAAGTCATTCTTTTGCCTTTTTTTTTTTTAACGTATGCCATTTTGTCACTGTAAATTTTAATTTCCCAAATGGCAAAACATTTCAGAATATCTCTAAGGCGCTTGGAACTCCAGATCTGCCACAGAGGTATTACAAGTGTGGCCACACTTCCCTCTGAAGTCTATCAAGGCCCCTCTAATTAGCCTTTTGCCGCATGACAGCTCACCAACTTCAAGAGATTTAGGGTTGCTAATCCTCCATCAGCAATTGCATTATTAAGATGATTCAGTTTGGAGACTGTAGATAAGTAAGGTAGACTTTACCAGTCACTCTTGGGTTATGTTTAATGGAGGTGAATTTGGACTGCTGGGTGGATTAGGCCAGAGTTAAACAGATGAGCTTTTAGACTTTGTTGGTCAACTTGTTTTTATATCTCAACTTCTTCCTAACTCACTTCTTCATTTTTCCCGTATGCAAAACAGGGTTAGAAACATCTGTCATAGCAACTTGCTCCTAGGAATATTTGATGGATAATTAGTTAAAAAGGGTATTCTACTTTCCTGGGCAAGGGTAAAACACAAATACAGGTGAACTCACACATCCCATCATCTATTCTGATGATTTTCCTACTTCCCTTGTCTACTATTGAACTTAGAGATTTGTGATTCCTTATGTAAACCATTTGCCATTGACTGCCACAATTTGTGAACTATTTATTGTGTCTTATTTTATTTGCAGTGGCAAATTATACACTAAGTATTAATCTCTCATGCATACTAAACTACAAATATGACATAATAACAAAGCCTTTGAATGTCTAAAGAGGTTTAGAGATAGAAATTGATTATTTTTCTTTCTCACTGGAATACAGTCTTGTCTCACCAAGGTCCAAATTATTCAGTGTTCTTGCAGTTCACTGAAACTAACCAGTATCTGAGCTGGAAACACCTTCGTTTCTACAAAATCTTTAATAAACAAATATTCTATGGTCCCTGAAAAGTCAATTACATCGCTCTGATTTCTTTGAAAAAATTTGAAAAAGCTCTGGCTTTTAAAAATCTCAATATTTATTCCTGTTTCTAAAAAAAATGATAACACATAAGCCACTTTATTGGGAAAGTAAAATAGTACATTCACTGCAGTTACTGAATTGATATACTATGTACTTCTCATTTATTAGTTTAATTTTGTTGTCATTTCTCCTACTATAACATTATATTTCCCATGGGTTCACATGAGATTTTACTCTCATTGTTTTAGCTACTTTAAGTATTTCCTTCTCATCAGTTATTTATTTAAAGCTTTCACCATACCCATTTGATCTGAATAAATTCATTGGATATGTGCTTTCTCTTTACAACCAAGCTCAGCTTTTGATGGTGTATTTACACCAGTTTTTTATATAATATCAAAAAGATCTACGATTTAGAGAATGACCTTGATTTGCTTTTTCTGATCTTTTGTAGTTGGATGAAGCAGGAGGTAAAATGAGGGGCAATTGTGTGTAATTTTCCTCTAATAGTCACTATCCTTTTTCAAAGAAATTCTAAAATAAGGATTCTTTTAAAAATAAGATGTAAGCTCCCTATTAACTTAAAAACTACAATTTATGTATCACTGGATTTTACCATTTTTCGTGTCATTTGGAAATATGAAAAGCCAGAATTTGAGCTTCCTGTGTTAGGAATCTGAAGAATTTCAAGTCTGCAGTAGAGTCTTTCCTATAGTTATAACAACCTGCTTCAGTACAGTGGCAACTCACATTATTGTTCATTCATCTTTGGTAACCTGCCCAGAATGCCCCCTCTTTATGGGAGGATTATACACTCCCGTCTAGTTAAAGTAAGACAGGGCCACATGATTTGGTTTTCTCAACCAAATGTTGGCAACGTTCCAGAGAGAAGTTATTCCATCAGCTGGAGTCCTGAGGTGAGAGTGATATGGAACAGAATCACAACAGACCCTTGTTAAACATGCTGAGTGAGTTGAAGTAATACTTCATTACTCTAAGAAATTAGGATCTGGGGAGTCATTTGTTAATGTAGTATAACCTAGTTTCTCATAACTGATACAAGTATTTATGTTGGGATACTCAGAGGAACCAAGCTGAAAGAGAGGCCACTCTCCCACAAACAAGCAAGCAAGCAAGCAAGCAAGTGAACAATAAGTTACCCTACAGAACATGGACAAGAAGCAAGCACCTCAGTTCAGTTGACCTGAGGTAAGTATAGAACTAAGAGACTTACACAAAGGGCTAGATAGACCTATATCAATATTAAGTATTATATCCTTAAAGGGGTCAAAGCAAACTCAAAGGAAATAATGTTCACATAGAGAAATATTAGGCATAGTGTTCCAGGGGCTGGATAATTAGTTTATGAATTGTGTTTAAGACAGTGACTCTACAAAGAGAATCTATGGAGCATTTGGGGAAGAAAAGTTGTTCCTATCTATGGAAGTAATTCCAAAGTCTGAAGGGTGGAGGAGGGGGTGATGGGAGAGTAAGTACTGGATCAGGAGATGAGGATGATCATTGGTTTGGAGAGAATTAGATTTCAGTATGGCTCAGAGTAAGGGATTCAATACTAATGACTATGAATCCTAAAAGTATTGGGACCTAGAAGGTACTGTCGGAGTAGTACAAGAGAGCTTCTAAAGAATGCACTGATGTGAGCAGTGTTCCCTATCTTCTATACCTCAAGAATTTTGCAGTCCTAGTGTTTCCTAGCTAAAAGTTTCCCCAGAACTGCTGCCTAGAAACACATTTCAATCTTGTATTGAAAACAGCATAACTGATGTTTATATTGATAGCAAAAGCATATGATACCCACTTCCCACAGTAAACCCCTGGAATCACAGATCACTCTGTCTTAACTAGGAATGATAATTGCAGTATCAAGATCATTAAGTTTGTGCTATAAAATTTTTAGTCAAGTACTTGGGAATAGAACATAAGACCATGCATGACTCTTTCATTAAAGACCATATCGACAGAAAAATCTAGTGAGTGAACCAGATCTGGTCACTTCAGTCCTATCTCAGTCTGTCCTCACAGTAACCAACCTAAGGAAGTATTCTTTTTATGTTCATTTTGCAAATGAGGGAACTGAAGCTCCAAGAGGTAAAGTAACTTGCTTCAGACTACATAGCCAAAAATGGCCAGGGCAGGTTTTGAAGCCAAATGATCTAGCTACAGTCTATGCTTTTTATTTATTTTTTATTTTTTTTTAAGATTTTATTTATTTATTTGAGAGCGAGAATGAGAGAGAGAGAGAGCATGAGAGGGGGAGGGTCAGAGGGAGAAGCAGACTCCCCGCCGAGCAGGGAGCCCGATGCGGGACTCGATCCCGGGACTCGATCCCGGGACTCCAGGATCATGACCTGAGCTGAAGGCAGTCGCTTAACCAACTGAGCCACCCAGGCGCCCCAGTCTATGCTTTTTAAACACTAGCTAAACAGCAGGCCATGTTACTGTTAAAATCTATGTAGTTATGGATTTTATTGTGTTTCAAGAAAAATCATGGTCAAAATGGTAAAATACACTTAAGATCTTTCCTCATATAGCTCCAAGGGCCTTACGGTTGTCATTTCTCACTGTATTTGGCCACAGGAGATGTGGCCTGATTGTGTAATGATATAATCAGGAGAATCCTTGCCCAGCATTCAAAATAAGCCAAAATATTATCTTAAATTTAATTAAGGTTATATAGGATTTTAGGCTGTATCTCTACAAAAGGAGTTAAGACCAGAAAAGACTACCTGAATAATTGAGGAGAGGGGACATTATCCTTCTCCTTCCCCTAATTTATCCAGTTGGCTGACAGCAATTCAGGTGCTGTCCCTGAATAATTTGTGAAAATGTTCCCATTCTTGGCTTTATGTGGGTTGATAAGACCAAATTCTATTTGATCCGTGCCTCATTATTCAATGGCAGTGCACGGTCTGGGTCAGCAGTCAGCAGCAGTGTGGGGAGTAGGGGTGAATGCCTGGCCCATTACCACTGATAAGCCTTTTACGAAAGACAGCTCACACTGAGAGGAGAGAACAAGCCTCCAACTGGCTACAAAGTGGGCTTCGGATAAAAACTCATTACTCTCCAAAATCTACCTCAAAGCCCAGAGAGTTATCCTGAGGAGGCTAGAGTGAAGTTCACCTAATTATCAATTACACTGTATCTTCCTTCCTCCTCTCTCTAATTTAATCCCTTAAATTCATCTTTTGAAAAGCTAACAGCTTGAATATTTTCCATCAGGAGCACAATCAACCATAGAATTTTAAGGGAAAGGGGTAAAAGATAAACTGCCCTAGAGAAAGCTTTATTATGAAAAATGATCTCTGATGTGTAATCCATAGTCTAGAGATTACCAGGAAAGGAAAATGAAAGAGAGCAAGGCAGTGAGATCTATCCCCAACTGCACCCTGTAGGGAGGCTCCATTATCTCACAAGGCATGCCCCAGGTTCAAAATAGGAACTTGAGTTAAAAAAAAAAAAAAGAAAGAAAGAAAGAAAAGTAAATATGTGGAAGAGGCTGACTAATGGGGAGAAAGAGAAAAATGGTTTTGTTGTTGTTGTTCTTTTTTAAATCTTTCTCCAGTTTGATGCTAATCCTTTGTGACAGGTAGAGAACAATGTGTGATTTTCATAACTGAAGAGTAGCTTTATCATTCTTAGGAGGGAAACCCCTCTCTGCTGACTTTTAAAGGTTTTTTTAGAGAAGTAGAATTGCATAATCATTCAAATAATTCCTGTGACCCTAACTTCTGTTAAATTTTCACAGCATGTGTTGATCAATATTGCAAAGTGTTGAAAGTGGGAGGGTTTTCTTCCAGGATTGGGATAGGATTCAGAATCTTTTTCAAGATTCCTGAGAAACACATTATTTTTTCCCCTTTCAGAAATTGTTACTCCCATGGGTTGTACTTTTGCAGCTACCAAACCTTTCAGTCCAAGAAAAATGACTGGCCAGACTGCCCACTAGGTGGTCCTACTCCCAAAATAAATCCCCACAGGCACCCAGCATGGGGAGAGAGACCCATGCTAGCCCTCTGCCCTCTGATTAGTTCATGAAAGGAAAAGCTCTCACTGAGCTCTTACCCCAGAGTCTCCGCAAGGACTCAGAGGCCTTTGGAACTTCCCTGGGCTTCTGGAAGAACTGGAGGCATCCAAAAAAAGAAAGAAAGAAAGAAGGAAGGAAGGAAGGAAGGAAGGAAGGAAGGAAGGAAGGAAGGAAGGAAGGAAGGAAGGAAGGAAGGAAAGGAAGGAAGGAAGGAAGGAAGGAAGGAAGGAAGGAAGGAAGGAAGGAAGGAAGGAAGGAAGAAAAGAAAAGAAAAGAAAAGAAAAGAAAAGAAAAGAAAAGAAAAGAAAAGAAAAGAAAAGAAAAGAAAAGAAAAGAAAAGAAAAGAAAAGAAAAGAAAAGAAAAGAAAAGAAAAGAACATCTGGTTGTTTCTTCACAACTAGAGAAAAAAGCCACATCAGAGAGCATCATAACATGCCTGTGGCAATTTAGATATACCCCAACAGATAGGTTTTTACAATACAGAACCACAGGTTCTGCTGAACATGTGTGGGGGCTACCGCAAGTCAGCATGCTCTGCAAGTACATGCGGTGATACATTCTGCATGGGTTTTGAGAATCCAAGATCAAGGATGCAGCACTGTCACCAGTAACTTCAAGGGGACTTTGATGGAATTGGAGGTGAGGACACTCTAGGTTTGATTCCTTTTCCAGGCTCCATGCCAAAGGTAATTGCAATACATACTAGCAGGCTAAAGTATGGTCTGGGCACACATATAGAAAACAGGGGTGCCTGGGTGGCTCAGACGTTAAGCATCTGCCTCCAGCTCAGGTCATGATCCCAGGGTCCTGGGATCGAGCCCTGCATTGGGCTCCCTGCTCCACAGGAAGCCTCCTTCTCCCTCTCCCACTCCCCCTGCCTGTGTTCCCTCTCTCGCTGTATCTATCTCTGTCAAATGAATAAATAAAATCTTAAAAAAAACAAAAAAAAAACAGCTAATAGGAGCGCCTGGGTGGCTGGTCGTTAAGCGTCTGCCTCCAGCTCAGGTCATGATCCCAGGGTCCTGGGATCGAGCCCCACATCAGGCTCCTTGCTTGGTGGGAAGCCTGCTTCTCCCTCTCCCACTGCCCCTGCTTGGGTTCCTGCTCTCACTATCTCTCTGTCAAATAAATAAATAAAATCTTAAAAAAAAAAAAAAAGAAAACAGCCAACACTTTAATGTATGTGTGTAATGTCTTCCATAGCCCTCTTACAGATATCTCAAATTGTTTCTACTACAGTCCTGCCTGGGGGGGGGGGGGGGGGGAGTTGGAAAGGAAGCGTTTGGGCTATGTAGACCAAATTACCATTGAAGAATTCTTAATTTGCCACCTCTGGAGAGCATATCTGGGTGTGAAGTATTATTAAGACTTTTGAGACAAAAATCTGAAAAGCAACCATTGTCTAATCAGAATGTAGATTTTGTTATACACATCAGCCATGCCAAGATCTGGTCAAAAATAGACACTTTGAGATGGCTACATAACATGGTTGGAAATGAAATAACAGCGGAGTAACTCCTACTGGTTATTGCTAAAAACAACTCAAACCAATATGAATATATTTGGAGTGGTTACATTGCTAGCTGCCTGACTTTAGACAGTTCCCTCTCCTTGACCTTATTTAAATGAAGATAATGATAATATTTGCCCAGCCTATTTCATAGAACTATTATGAGACTTGAATAAGATGTTGTGAAAACCCTTTACAACCTGTAAAGTGATATCCACCAGTTGAATATATTCGGTGTTAATTTACATCTGTGAACACATACACAGACACACGCAAATACATATGTCTTCCCTCAAAATGCAAGTTCTTAGAGGAGAAATTGCTATTTTATGTCATCTGTGAAGAACTGTAATTCAGGACAGCCGGCCCCCAAAGACAGTTTCAAGTGGTTTTACGGCCATTTAAGTAACCAAGTGGCCATCAAAAGGGGTCTTCCACTTCTTTGCATACTCAGTGACAAACTCAAAGTTTGTCAAAAAACACTTATTCTAACAAAATAAATAAAAGTGCTCCCCAGTTTTCCCTTCCGCTTTTCCCAGTAGTCATTCTCTGTTGAAACATACAATTCACGTATTGTTACTTGTTCGGTGGCTTCAGATTATTTTACAATGCTGTGGGGAATAAATGTGGCTATACAGGATAGATAGGAGAGAGATAGGAGGAGATAGGAGGAGAACAGCCTCACATGACTGAAGACAACATAACCATACTTAACTTCTCCTTTTTTCTGTTGAGTTTTGTTGAAGTTATCAGAGCTTCCTTAGAGAATTCCAAACATTCTTTGAGTTTCAACTTCAATGCCACATCCTCCCTTGAGCCTTTTCTGGTTTCTCCCAAACAAGAATTGATTTTGCCTTCTTCTGAATTTTCATGTCACTTTATGTCCAATTCTCTCATGGCATTAAACTCAATCTGATATTGTATATCTTCTTTAGGAGCTGAGACTCTGATGTACACTTCTGTCTCTTGTCTATACAATGCTGGCCTTGGTTTCACACATAGTAGTTCCTCAATTATTGATTAATGAGTGAATATATGAATACAATATAAATGCATGTGTGCTTTGCTTGTATTGTTATATAGAAAACCAAGAATCACTAGGTGACAGGAGGTAAGTGATAAAAAGCCCACCTTAGGCTGGTTCTTGGCTGGGCTGTCATGCCAGCTCTCATTAAATAGCATTCAGGCCTTGGGGTCATTGAGCATTAAATCCCCACCACATCCAACTCCTAAGCTCTGTATACATGTGTATTGAAGAAAAGAGAAGGTTAACATAGTTCATGTGTAGCATGAATTTCTGTTCCTCCGAGCTCTCAGGAACCTTGAAAAGTCAAATATTTAGCCATCTAACATTCTCATTCACAGGCAATATGGCTTTTGAGCTTCTTTCTTCTTTCCTTTCTCTTACATTTAACCTAGCTCCATAAATGCTTCCTTTGTGTTCTGCTGTGGCTGCTGCCTTCGTTAGAATTATTTGCTTTGATTAATTATTGAGTCCTCAGTGCAAAGGGTTTTCCACTCTCCAGTTCTCATTACTGGGTCTTGCTGCTGACTTCTCTGCTGGCTCTGATGCAGGGCTTGTTGAATGCTCCGTCCTAAGAGGGTTTCATGTGCTCATAATTAGCTGTTTATCCAGTATGCTTTTTGGGTGAACTTGGCAGGGACAGAATTTTATACACATTTCCGTGTGTGTGTGTGTGTTTAACCCAGAAGGAGTTCTAGTATACATGCCCAGACTACATCAAAGCACAGTAGACAGCAATACTAGAGCTGGGACTTCTTTAGTATTTTTGGCTCAACTTTTTTTTTCCTACTTTAATTCTTCTGACCATTTTACCTTTGGAAGGGAGAGATGTTTTTATTTATTTATTTTTGGCATATTGCTTATCGTCAACTGTTGTATCCACTTATATGCTCTTTGGGATTTACTTGAGGTATCCTGCTAGACTGTGCACCTTTTGTGGTTCTCTATTTCTGGAACTCTATGAAGTAAAATTCACTTACACAATTTTAAAATCACCTAGCATGATTCTTAGTTTTATTTACAGCCTTATGTCCAATTTCTTTGCCTCCTCTCTCCCCTGATCCTGACAAGGAACTGCATTCCAAGGAAGATTTCAAGGAAGATGGAGAGAATTTGGTGAGGTGATGACAAGCATGGTAGTTCTAACAGACACTGTAGGGCACTTTCCCACTTTATCAAACAAGAAACTGATAGGTTTGGAAAGGCTCTTTTTTGTGATATTTCTAAAAACTTGAAAATATCAGGCACTGACAATAGCACTTTATTCCAGTGAGAATCCCTTTCCATTTGTCCGTTTGTTTATTTATTTGTTTTGCTTAGACCTTGCCATGCCTCTTTGGAAATCTTGGTGAAACTAAGAAAGAATCACAAAACACCAAAAAACACCAATGCATCAAAGTGTGCTCAATGACATGCTCCCTTCCTGAAACAGGTCTCCTGTAGGACTTGACTTAAACCCATGAGCAACTGTAAACTTAAATTGAAGTTTGGGGTTCCACCACCAATGAATTATGCAGGCTACAGAGAGGTCTCTTTACTTCTCTCAATATTGTAGGGGTTCAGAAAAAATTGTCCCAAGATGTGCACCTTTGGCATGTAGGTTATTTTGAGCTAAAAATGATCAAGTTCCAAAAGACTCAGGAAAAACTTTAACCTTCCCCTTAACTGCCTAAAAGAATTTAGATAGATGACCTGCTCCATCCAGAAAGGGAGTTAACACCATAGATAACTATAGTATAATATGAACTAGATATGGTACACAGGGAGGAACTTTAGCAAAGTCTGTTTGTTAAAATCATTTCCTTATGTCCCATTGTTTCTGTATGGCTCAGCAAATAATTGTTTACCAAACATTTACTGTTTTTTATCTTCTTGTGAATGGCTTCCTTTCCCTTTGAAGTCCCATGCCTCTACCCTTTTATTAGTTCAGGATGACATATACCTCATTTTGGCTAAGAAATTAAATTTGATTTTTTCCAGTTAGTCTATCCCATGTCAATTTAATTCTTAGACCAGCCAGAGGATCTTGAAGGGTAGAGGAAAATTTTTCTCCCCAACAACATCTATAAAATAATTAGTTTCTGGGGTCCCTGGGTGGCTCAGTCAGTTAGGTGTTCAACTCTTGATTTCAGCTCAGGTCATGATCGCAGGGTTGTGAGACTGAGCTCCACATCAGGCTCTGTGCTGGGCATGGAGCCTGCTTAGATTCTCTCTCTCCCTCTCCCTCTGCCCTCCCTCACATGTGGGCTCACAAGTGCTCTCTCACACACACACAATAAATAAATAAATAAATAGATAGATAGATAAATAAATAAATAAATAGTTTCCATTGTCCTCCCTTGAAAGGATACCATGGAAATCAATGACCTCATCTTTAATTTGCTTCACCCCTTGGCACAAAGGTATAAACAAAGTACAAAGAAAGAATAACTGGCTGTTTCATTTCCCATGTCTTGACTTTTTTTTTTTAATTTCACCATAGTGAAAAACTAGCTAATTATCTTGACATGGAGTAGAAATAGAGTGCTTCAGTTTGCCATGGTCTGATTCATGCCAGAGACTTTTTCAGTGAGAAGAAATTAACTACAAACTCTCGTTCAGACATAAACAATTCTCCCTGCCCCTCATATTCATCTTCCTTTTATCATAGTCGTTGTTGAAAAAACTGGAGAATTGCATTTCACTCATCTGTTTAAAGATTTCTTTTTTCTTTCCATTCTCCTCACAAACCGTTGCTCCAGAGGGTACAGCTCCCCAAGGATAGGTCAGGCAAGTGGGGGGACACATACTCATCAGATTCAGGGTAGCAGTGGGGGAGTGACAGGTTTGGGCAGAGTAGGCACATATTCATGGAGAAGAACAGACAGTACTCAATAGAACTATGTGAGTTGGCAGCCAAAAGGGCCAAGGCTTACACTGAGTAGCATATATATGCATTTATATTTTCAGATTTAGAGGCTATAATGCTGGTAGATTCTATTCAATAAAAAGGAATTCACCAAAAGACAACTGTAATATGAGAAGAGAATTATTTTGTTAATGAGGAAAGATTAAATAAATTTTAATATATTCATCTTAGTTAGCTGTCACCTGGGTCATGTGATAGAGATGATTACCCTTTACCAATAATTGAAAGTATAAATAGAAGTGGATTTTTTTTTTGGTTAAGAAGGCTGGGAAGGGGTAGCATAAAAAAGAACAAAGTTGGCAAAAGATGGACATTTGATTAGAAATCTTTGCCACCTTCCTGATTGGGAGTACAAGAGAAATGCTTAGGGAATAATCTCTTATATGATAACAAATGACATAAAATCATAAAGAAAATTAGAGCTTTTTAGAAATTAACTAAATTGCAAATTAACTAAATTAAATTAGCAAATAACTGCTGTTCTCTTGTTAGTGTATCTCATTAATGCTTGTTATTTTGTCTCCCTTGGCTTTTAATGAGTTTCATGGAATCTAAGCTATAACCAATGGGCCTAAGAAATGTCATATATTTTTTCACAATTAAATGATTTGTCTGAGTGAGCAGATTTTGTCAAGTAATAAATGAGATCTCTTTCCTCAAATTTGGCAGACAGATTTATGGTTTAGAATAGTGTGTGTCAAGTGGTCAAGCAGCTCCTAAAAGTTGCTCACCACACTTCCGTAAGTTTGTTCGGTAAGAAGACAATGAACCAACATGAAATTGGACAATTTCTTACTCATGACACAGTTTGTTCACATCGCTTTCCCTTGCCCCCAAAGTTCCCTGGGAGCTATGCAGAATGAACCCAGGCAACTGTTGCACACTCAGGGCTGTTTCACAGCCTGGAAGCACTGAGTTCAAGAAATTGCTAATTTTACAAGGGGATGTTGGCAAACCTGTCTCTCCCCTCTGGAGAGAAAGATTAGTGTTTTTTGTTTGTTTGTTTGTTTTATTTTGTTTTTCCCCCTAGAAAGTAAGCAAATATTCCCTGGGGAAAGGTGGGAGACTTTACTGTCTTTGAAGGTCTACAGGATCTCTGTCTTTAAAAAGACACTAATTCTGGCTTCCAAAGTTGTTTGTAAAACAAAAGTCCTTCCAGTGGCTCAGAAGACATGGAAATGCCAGAATTATGGAGAATTATCTCCCAGCACTGTGGTTTAGTGGAATGCACTTTGGAGGCAGAGATCTAGGTTCAAATCCTAACTCCAATATTTATTTCAGGACTTTCTCAACACAGAACCCTCTCATCAATAAGTATATGAAGATATGAATTTTTCCATTGTTGCACAAGTCTCTACAAGCTCCAATAAAGAACTTAGCACAATGCCTACCATATATTATTTGTTCATTCAGTTGATTACCTGCCTTCCTCTGTCTCCCAAATTCATCCAGCTTCTGAGATGACTCATCAACTAAATACTTTATGTTGTTTTAGGTAACAGAAGGTGAATTACCAATAACATCTATTTTAAGTGAAAGTGATTATTATGTGCAATATGTTTGTCCTAGAAAATAGACAATTATTCATAAGCTTCCTGGGCTTGGGTAAGCCCTCTTACCTATTTGGGTCTCAATTCATTCATTTTAACATAGGAAAATTATTCTAAATGATCTCTAATGCTTTTTAAAGTCATAAGTTCTACTTTTCTTATAAGTATCTCTATCTGGTAGAATGTAATGCTTTTTAATTTATGTATTGTATTTTTCTTGAACTGTGAATTGACTGTTTAAAAACATTACAGGTTTTTTTTTTTTTTAATTTCCTTCTGCTAACAACACAGTACAAACATTCTCACAAACAATATTTTCTTTTTTTAAACCCATACTTGTTTACAAAGCAGTCATAAATATCCATATTAGGAATGCCTTCTCTTTTCATAAGGTTTCCTTAATATGTACATATTTATAGCAAGATTAAAGAAGTTTTAACAAGATCCAATCTTCAAAGATTCACATGAATGGAAGGACAACACAATGAGTATAATCCACAATGACACTGTTCAAATAACTGATATTTGGCATAGGATATGTTTATATACTTGCTTTTGCACACAGGTGTCCTTTGTGTCCTGGGATTGCATCTCAAACAAAAAATGAAGCCACATTGAAAGCTTGCCCAAGAAACATAGTTTTGCTGCCCAAAATGTCTGCCTTTGTGTAGGCCATTTCACTCTTGAGCATAGGCAATACATCTTACTATGATTTGCTCTGACTATTCACCTCCTAATTTCCCTTTAGGGCTGTGAAATTGCTTTTATTTTATTATTTATTGCTACTTATAGATTTAAGATTTATCTCTTATCATACATTTGCATGCAACTCATAGCCTGTCTAGTATCTAGCACAAAGTTGGATACTATACAAGGGATGATGGACAGAAAAAAAGATAAAAAGTAAAACAAGTCTCGAGGCAGATTTCTTAAACAAAGAGGTTAAACTGGGAGTTAAAGGGGACAAACATCATCTGGCCTAAGGAGCTGCCGTGAATCAGGAGATATCCATGGGTCAGATCGCAGGGGGAGGAACGTCAGCACTGGCTGAAAGTAGGAGTAATCAGAACTGGGGAACATACAAACATGTCAAGAAACAGAGAACAATGATCTTGGCCACAAACAAATTGTGCTCAAGGACTGAACATACCCTATTGCGATAATCCAGTAAAACATAATTCAACAAACACTACTGAAGTCCTATTGTATGCCAAACATTATCCCAGCCATGTCTCTCTCAAACTGAGTCAGATTGCTGAGAGAGCCAGGATCTTGGCTGGATTTGGCACAATTTCTAGCTTACGGTGAGCTTCAATGCCAGGCACTGAATTTGACCACATACTCTTGTACTTTTCTGCCTGTGCCTTCATACCACATTCTTTATAGAAAAAAAAATATTCTAGCCATGAATGCTAGCTTGAGAATGTGTTAAGGACAAGTGAGATTTTGATAGCAAGGACGTTTAAAACCTTGTTATACACACAAACATTTTAAATCAAGATTCTATGAACACTTGACTTTTTACAGAGATAGTATTTGCTGAACAAAATTCCATTTATCATTTACATTTTTTGATCAATATTCTATATGATGCTTTTAAACCTTTTCCATCATTTTTCATTCTCATTTTCACTTTGTTAAAATTGTGTTTATTGTGACTGATGTTTTTCTATGTAAATTGTACAATGAATAATTGAAAGATCGAGGTCTTTTGTTCATATTGAATTTCATCAATTATAGTTTCTGCGTTTTACATGTAGGGTTTTTGTGCTTCATGTTTGTTTGTTAATTCTACCAAATCCAATTTTTTTCAGTCATTTTGGCAGATCTATCTAAATTTTGTCAAGAATATTTTATTTTCCTAGCAATTTTTAGTCAATAAGAGATATTACTATATACAGTTTTAGCTGCTCTCAGTTATATTTTGTGCCATTTGTTTCTCATGTGTGTAATTTTTCTCAGATCAATTTTTTCAATTTTTAGTATTCCCATAAGATATTATCCTTGAGTCAGTGTCTATCACAAACTTCACTATGTGTAATTTGGTTTACATTATTTCTACAACTCTAATTTTTTGGGAGTCAGTTGTATTTCTTTAAATTTACCAATGAGTGTTCTTTATATAATAAGCAAAAGATCTAGGCACACAATACAATTAAACTATCCTCAGGATCAAAGCAATGACATCAATACTTTCTTTACAGTTGAGGACATGGATAGCAAAGTGAATGAGAACAATCATTTTTAAAATGATCCATTACATCTCCTAGCCTAGTAATAAGGGATGCATATATTTTTGAGAATAAAGACAATTCCCAGTCCCAGGTCTAGCTCCAGAAATTTTGGTCTGTTGAAGGGTGAGGTAATCAGCAGTTTCTACTTCATTGGCAGCTTCTCAGTGGTTGTACCTAGCTGGCCAGTGAGGAATTAAATGCATTTTCAAAAACTCATCTAACCCATCTCTGTCGTATCACTAAAATTCAGGGCGATTTATATTACAGTATAATAGCAGGGTCCCCAAAGAAAAATTAAGATTTAAGAAATACATGCTAAAGAATAAATTATTAAAGATGGCAAGTTGAACATGAAATCACCTCTGCTTATGTCCAAAACCTCACTAAAATGACACAAAGAGAAAAAGATATTTTAAAGGCATAAAGGTGGGGCACCTGGGTGGCTCAGCTCAGCCAGTTGAAGAATCTGACTTTGGCTCAGGTCATGATCTCAGGGTCTTGGGATGGAGCCTGAATCAGGGTCCCTGCTCAGCGGGGAGCCTGCTCCTCTCTCTGCGATGCCTCCTCCAGCTTTTGCACTTGCATGCACATGCACAGATGCTCTCTCTCTCTCTCAAATAAATAAAAAATCATAAATAAAGGCATAAAGGTCACAAAGAAAAAATGAGGCAATGAGTTCAGCAAAACTTGGGAAACTGTAAAGCAGAATGCCTAGCAGTAATTGATACAAACTGAGCTGAGAAGGCCAAATTCTAACTAAAAGAGCAGAAATCTAAGAGGACACCAAATTTGCCCTGTAGAAACAACTCCCCCCACTTCAAGGACTCGGTATTTTTGCACCTGGAAACACAGGAAGGGAGGTAAAAATAGAGCTGAAACAGGAGGATTTTTTTAAAAAATTTGTTTAAGAAGTCACTATAACTTCCAATTCCCTCCCAGTTATGTTTAAGGAATGCCTGTCCCTCCTCTACACCCCCTGCAAACAACAACAATAAAACCAAGGACAAAACACAACAAAAACCAACAGATGGCTTATTCTCTGGAAGAGATAGAACAGAGGATTTCCATTCTAGAAATGCTATCCTGGCATGTCCCCCCACCCTTCTGTGAGGTGTGAGCAGGTGGGTGTGGTGTGTAAGGTCACACCGCATGCACTTTTTGAAATGACTTCATGAACAGACCAGGCACGGACACATACCGTGCTTGCTGGAGGCTTAGTCAAGTGTGTCTGCGAAGCCAGGCTGGCACAGAAACACAGCCTGGGAACAGTGAGCACATGGACCCACACATCTTGCTGCGCCCATCCTTCATTCTGAAAGTTGCCATTTATTTCAGATATAAATCGACAACCAACTCACACAGACCTGCTGTTGCTGTGATACTACACTGTAAATTATTTACTGCATTTTAGGGAATTTGTCATAGAAATGAACTTAGAGTTGAACATGCATACAGAAACAAATATTCTCATTTGTTAGGGAACTACTGTTACACCTTTGTCCTTCATTTTCAAACATGATCTGCAACAGGTTAAGAGTTATGCAAAGAGGCATGAAAGCAAATACTGAACCCATTTCTGACACCCACCGCTTTTCATCTGCTCAGCCCAAAGATTGCAAATGCAGTGTCCATTAGATACAGCTCAAGGCATAACTGCAAGTCTGAAAGTTTTCTGAATCCACCATCTTCTAAGAACCTGCTGAGCTAGCCATAATCTGCTCACACCTGTCTTTCCCAGGTTCCCCATACAGCATGTAAAATGTAACTTAGGCTTTAACTTTGTCCCCAGTCACTCTTATTTATTGTCACTAACTGGTACAATACCTTCAGGTCAATTCCTGTCACAATACACTCTGATTTTGAATCTAGATAGAATATCCCATCTCTCCTTCCCTCTCCTTTTCTTTCAGAAGCCCCATACATTACTTCCATTAGCAAGAACAGAAATTCTCAATAGCAAAGGTAGATTTGGGTTGCAATGAGAAGATGTAATCTTTGCATAGGAGTGCTCTAATTATGAAACTCGATCTCTCTGTGTGCTAACACCGCACTAACATTTGGAGCATCTAGTTCTCCAGCATGATTCTTGCATAATCTTGCATGACTCTCATGGTTTACTTCTGTTAACTGGTTTCTGTGAGTGTAGTATGGACATAATATGACTGATATTTTCTCTACCAATAAGCATGCCCTGAAAATTGCTGTTATCTGGTGGCAAAGAAAACAAATCTCACTTGCATTATGGGACATGTGCTTGGGTCACATTTTGATCCCAGATCTACCACTTACTAGATAAATCTTAAACAAGTTGTATAACTTCCCTAAGCTACAGTTTCTTCAGCTGGAAAAACTGGAAAGGACAATATTTGCCTCATGGAGTTAGTGTGAAAAGTAAATGGAAATTGCATGGAGATCATATACTTTTAAAAAAATATATATTTATATATTAATATATATAATGTATAATATATATTAAGTATATATATGTATATAAAATATATATAAATATATAAGTATACATATACACATATATACATATATATAAAATCTCAATATATATAATCTCCACAGAAACAGGACCAGAGACACATAATAAGTATTCAAGATCTAATACATACCTTTATCAGAGTAGTTTCGTTGTTAGATCCATTTATGTTGAGATATTATCGTGGAATTACTATGCCTGGCAGGAAGGTATAGGAAGATTCAAAATAATAAAGAACCTCAAGTCCTTTCTCCTTGAATTTAGGGAATAACAAAAAAAAAAAAAAAGAAGAATGTATCCAAAAGAATTGTCCTACTCGTTTCTAGCTCCTTGGACAGAGAGGTCTGGCTCCCTTGGGGGAATGGCTTCCACTGGCCACATTGCTACATGAACATTTTGTCTTGCCAGTTCGTATAGACAGAAATTTCTGCTTTAAATGTGGCCTCTCATTAGAAACTGTGCCAAGACAGTGGCATCTCTCTGGCAAGAAAGTGTCTCACTAGCGCCATTTTCATCTTTCAGTGTCAAGTAGATGTCAAGTTCAATTTAAGAATTAACCTTTGGAGACTCTTCCAGGGACCATTTGCCATCTCCACTAAAGGCTGCCTTTGTAAAGTCTTTTTTTTTTTTTTTTCTTTCTTTCTTTTTTTTTTTTTTTATAAATAGAGAATTCTTTTCACGTTTCCCTAGAGATATGGCACCTTTGAAGTTGACCCAAGACAGAGCCAGAGAGTCAATGTAATACAGAACTTCTCCTCATCTGCTGCTACCCCTCTTGAGCTTTGACAAAAGAAACAGACAATGAGGACATGAGAAAGATAAAAGGACCTCCCATTAGGAGTCAGAAATTGATTTTTTTTTTTTTTGTCTTCTAGAAAGCCATTATGAAACATGAGGGTAGAGAGGTTACCAACTTGCTTTCATACTGAGATATTGCCCTCAGATTTATTATCACTGAGGGCAGCATTGGTAAACTGAGCAGATTGTTGCCTAAAGCCAGAAGCCATAGATATAGAAGGGGAGCATTCCTTTGTAGGTAAACATGAGCAAGAATTCATACATGTGGCCTAAAAAGAAAAAAAAATAGACATAAACATATCAACTACTTGGGGGAAATAAGAGGAAATCCAAGAAACATATTTCTAGGGCTAAATCAATTCATTACAGAGCAATCCATTACTGGCTGGACCATATGTGGATGGTACTTAACAGATAACCTAAGAGAACAGTCAGACATGGACTTATTCAGGATACTCAAGGCTGAAAGTGTCAAAAGTATGAGACACAGGATATTCATTCACTGAGATTCATGTTAATGGCCAAAAGGAATTACCAGATAGAGTTTCCTATACTTTCTTTTTCGTGATTAAAAGCAGGATCAGAATGACATTTTGTGGAACATAACACTTATACATTGGGGGGAGAGGGTCTTTTAGAAAATTAATTCAATATTAGGAATACAACATTACTAACATCCCTTCCAGGGGGATGAGGAGCTTATGCATCATAAGCCTGACAATAAATTCACCTCTGGTTAAGAGGAATTTATGATAAACATGCTTTGCTTTTTGAATGCTTTCTCTGGGCACTATCCCTGCAATATCTTACCCAAACTTCCCTGGTTGAATTGGGGTTTAGCTTAGAACAAAACTATCAAACGTGGATTAGTAGATTTGCGATGGAAAGTTTGAAATGGGAAGGGGATTTCATTCTAGTTTCTTTTGCCATGTTAAATGACATAGTGAAAAAAGTAATTTTAATTATAAAATAATTAATAAGAAATAAATTTGGAGAATACAGAGATACAAAGAACATCCACAAGAATCATGTTACTCTTTTTCCTTCTGTCTTTTTCAAAGGTATGTGTATGCATGTGTGTGTGTGGGAGAGGTGCATTTAACCCAATCATCCAAGTTATATACATAACACAGTCCCTTTTTCAGATGTTGCCTTATTCTTATAGAAGATTTAGATGATTTATTTTTTCTTCTCTCTATTTTTATATTGTTCACACATGTTTTTAAATGTATTTTTCGTTTCCTAGGAGGGACTTCATTCTATAATAAAGTTCAATGTTAATGTTTTGGGTTTTATTAAAGAAACAATACAGCTTTAGAGTTTGGGACATCAGATTACTATATTTTCAAGAACTATATTCAGATGTGTAAGCTGAAAACCTTGGCAGAAATGAACTTCTGAAACTGGATTCCTGCAAAAGTGAAACTTTCCATCAGGTCCAGGGGATCCCTGACTAGGTGACTGGCTAGCTTCTGAATGGGGTCCTGATTTATAAATCCCGTCCATCCTCTCTCATTTAGAGGGAGCAGAGAGAGGAAATGCCTTTTACATTAAAAAAAAAAAAAAGTTTTAATGTATCCAAACAAATACTCTAGAAACAGTAAAAGCTTTTTTGGGTGACTGCCATTCTCCACATATTATGTTTCAGAGATAATATTCAGTTATTATTATTATTTTTGCATTTGTATGGCAAGAGAAAAACAGGGCTACAGAGATTATCTTTTTACAGAATATGAATTGCATTGACTTTTTTCCCCCAATTTCTTTTTTAAGGATTAAGTATCTCAGAGAGCAACTATTTTTTTTTAGAAAAACAGAATGGTGTGACAAAGAAAGTATGCATTACATGTAAAGAACCTTTGATTCTTGTCCTAATTCTCCACTGCTAGGCTTCTACCTTCTCATTTTTTAAAGGAGGCAGATAATTCTTATATAATACTGAACATTCCTTCCTTCTATGATTCTTTGATAAGTTTATTTTGTTGCTCTTTTCAAGTGTTACCTAAGCAATTGTTAGATTATGCTGCTTCTTTTTGTGCCGAGTCACCACTCTTGAATTCAGCATCTCTCATTCAGCTCTGTGGATGGTGTACATTAAGAGCAAAAGAGAACACCCACATCCTATATTGCTGCAGCCAAGCCAGTGATATATTTCTGCAGGAGTTCTTTCTTGCTCCCTAAAGACCCTAAGCATTTTCGATGGAGATACAGACATGAGTTAAAAGTCAATGTTCATTTGACACCTTTTTTGGGGCACCTACTACATTCTAATAACCATCATAGGCACCAACAATACAATAGTGAACAACACAGAAACATTTTCTCTTCTCAAATTTGTTTAGAGTCTAGGGGTAAGTAGACAAGGATCAAACCATACAAATAAATATGAAAATGCAACAGTGAGAAGTGCCACCATAGAAAACTATTCGGTGTTCTGCAAATCTATAATGCTTTTGATCTATTCAGCCACATTCAAGGGCCTTCCCAAAAAATCAATGCTTAGCCCAAGATCTAAATTGTGTCTCAGTGTAAAAAGCAGAAGAAGGAAAGGTAGAGGACATGTCACATGAAATGCCTTACAATGATAAGAAGTAACATGACTATATGAGGCTAAAGAAGCAAGTGCAGCTGGATACCAGAAAGTAAAGAAGAGCCTGGAGGAGATGAGATTGGAGATACTGGTAAAGACCTGACTATGGAAGACTCTTTTGGCCCAGTTAAGACGTTCCATTATTCTAAGAGCCAAGAAAAACATGGATGGGACCTTAGTAGCATGATTAGATTTACTTACCAATCACCTTTCATGTGAGAAAGGAAAGATATGAGGCATATTTTTTCTAGAGTCAGACTGTACAGAGAATTAAAAAGTGATGTAATAGCTTTATTGTTATTCTGGATTCTGCTGTGGACTGCTAAACCTAACTTTCCTTGAATGTCTCATCTCTGTAGGATATTATCATGGGACTTATCTGAAATGGTGCTGGGGGACAATCAGAAGCTATTGTTCTGATTGTTTATTTCTGCATTATTTCTGTTATTGAAATAGATTTAGACAGCTGAAGGACAGTCTTAGGTCCTACAGGATTCCCAGACAGCAGACTCACAGCTCTGCCAGGTGAGAGGAAAAACAGCTATATGTTCTCCAGGAACATTCTTTATAAGATTGCCTAATACTTGTCCATATGTCCAAAAGAGAGAACTGGAAACTCTCAAATTATTCTGGTAATTCATTCTGGGCTGTTATGATAGATCTGTATTTTCTCCCATTTTTAATTAAATGCATGTCTCTTCATTATTCCTGAGAAACTATACAAATTCTATGAGAGATACCCATTCCTGCTAATTAGCATCTGAAAACTACATAGCCATCATTTAAGAAATGATTCCTTACCATATTGAGCACCAGGAAGCCCACAAACATTCTGATTTAGAATGTCATTGTTCTTGTGTAGTGTTAGGGCATCCTATCAGTATCCCTGGCCCCCAACTTCCTCCCACCCTGGCACTGCGGTGATCCTACATTAGCAAAACAAGAAACGGTTGGATGGGACATATCCATTGATACTTATCTCTTCAGGCTTCCCAATCCCTGTGTCCTAAGGCAACACCAACAGAACCATTTAGTAGGTGATATTACATCATAATGTTTCAGATAATAAAAGTCATCAGACTTTTACCCAGCTCTGGCTTTGTTTAGTGGAAATATAAAGATTTAAGACACATCAGACTCCCAACAAATAACCAAAAAGAATTCCATTCATCTTGTTCTAAGACTAAACCCACTTATCAGCCTGTCTTTTAAGGGTTCCCAGACCCAGTCCCAATGTGTGGGGGGACCCCCCAGCAACACCAAGCAATTCTTGGACACCCTTTTGGTGTCACAGAATTCAACTCAAATCTGACACTATCTAGCTGGAGATAGCATCAGATTCCAAAGGTTAAGGGTTCAGTTCTATAAGATTGCCCCTCCCCCCACTATAGATGCCATTTGCAAGCCCTAGGCTGTTACCTGTGCTTCTGACCAACTGGCTATAGATTCGAGGTTCCAACAACCTCCTCCTTAGATCCTTTTAATTTGCTAGAGTGGCTTATATAACTCAGGAAAACACTTGGGTTTACCAGCTTATTAAAGCACACAATAAAGGATATGCATTGAACACTCAGAAGAAGAGACATATACGGTATAGGAAAAGGGCAAGCCACTCTCCAATCTCTACAGGTTCATCAACCCAGAAGTTCTCCACACCCAGTACTTTTAGGTTTTATGTGAGGCTTCATGGTGAGTCATAACTGACAAGTCATTGGCCACTGGCTAATTCAACCTCCAGCCCCTCTGACCCTTTAATCAAGTGGTTGTCCTGGCAACCAGTCTTAGCACTCAGGTGAGGCCCGAAAGTCCCCTTCATTAACATAACAAAAGATACCTTTGGTGCCGTATCACAGGAATTTCCAACAGTTTTAGGAGCTGTGAGCTAGGAACCTTGGAGAGGATCATATACAGAAGAGAAATACATAATTGGTCATCTAAATGACCATATATATATTTCTTATAAATTACAATACTGTAACGTGTCAAGGTTGGCAATGCTGAACTTGATAGTAGGGAACAGGCACAGGAACAAAAGGTAAGATTGAGGAAGAGTAAGATGGGGTCGGGGGAGCAGAGAGATTGTTGGTTTCTAACCCTTAGAAAGCTGTATAGCCTGGTCAGTGACAATAGTTCTAAGTTAATCCTTTGTTTCTCTGTGTGCCCCCAAAAATCAGAGTACCTTCCACTGTAACTAAAATTGTTACCTGACAAAATAAACAGTCTCATAATGGAGAAGAACACTAGGGTATTTGAATAGCTTCAGAAGGCCTTAGGGATTGTGCCCCACCCTTCTCCTTAAAACACACCACCACCACCAACTCTGTGCAGGAATACCATTTTACCCTCTTTTGGAAAAAAAGGGACAGAATACAGGGAACCGTATGAGTGTAAATGGCAATGTCTTGCTACTGCTACTAGAGGTTTGCACGTTTTTCTGTTACTCCAAACAAGGCTAAATGGATTTTATTTGTTTACAGATAGCCTACACAGTACGCCCATCACCTTTTTTCTCTTATTATTCTTTCCTCTCTTTGCAATAGAATGGTTAGTGACTGTGATCATTAGCTTGCACAAGCTGGCTTATGAAACAGATTGTTAGTGCCATAAACACAGGCCTAGGAATTCTATCATCCAGTCCCTGATGTGGCATGTCAATTCTCAGGGAATGGCTTATCCTAAATAGAGTTTGCAGTTATTCATAAATATATAATGACAGTGATCCTTAAGTAAACTTCATCCAAGTCACTCAATCCTGCACTAGTAATGATTGTACACTAGTAAAAAGCAATGAGAGACAGCCACTCCACGCCGCTGATAATATTAGCCACTATTCAAATACTGTGTCATTCACCTTCCACAGCTAAAAGGCTCTCCAGAATTAGGAAGAATTAATTCACTGCTGGAAATTTTGATATTTCCAAGGTTAAATGAGAAGATAAAACAGTGATATCAGGAAAACGGAATGAGTAATGAAAAGCAAAACACATTAGACATTAGGTGAACAACATAGTTTTCTCTAAATATTTATAGAGGTTATGAAGAAAATAAGAAAGGAATATATTAAAAAGGTACTATTTTTAGTAACCTCACAGAATTAAAGATGAATAAATGGAAATGCATAATTTATGCTTACGTAAAGACTCAACATTGAAATGATAGCATTTCCCGCTAAATTAATCTATAAAATTAGCACAATCTCAATCCAAGCACCAGGATGATATCAAATTTTATATGGAAAATGAATGCATGCAGAAAAGTTAGGATGGGGCACCTGGGTGGCTCAGTTGTTAAGCGTCTGCCTTCAGCTCAGGTCATGATCCCAGGGTCCTGGGATCGAGCCCCGCATCAGGCTCCCTGGTCAGCAGGAAGCCTGCTTCTCCCTCCCCCACTCCCCCTACTTGTGTTCCCCTTCTCGCTGTCTCTCTCTGTCAAATAAATAAATAAAATCTTTAAAAGAGAAAAGAAAAGTTAGGATAACTATGAAAAATAACAATGAAGGGAAACTGACACTACTAAAACATACTAAGCTATAATATTTAAAATAGTTTGTACTGGCCCAGATTACCGGAAGAACAATGCAAAGAGAAATCATATACAGAGATAAATGGTTACGGGAATTTACTCCATGATAAAGGTGAACAAAAGGTAAATTATATAGCAATGTTGTTGGGACAACTGGCTAGTGGCTTAAAAAAATAGATCACTTTCTTATATCTCACATTAAAATAAATCCTACATAGAAGGATCAATAAATATATAAACAAAAGAAGAACGATATTACATACGGACAGAAGGAAAATATGTGATTTTTTCCCCTTAAATTCCTGAGGTTGAGAATTAAAACCAAAAAATTATCTAAAAAAATGATAAATTTCTATAAATTTAAAACTCCTACCCACTCCCCAAATTGTCTTAAACTAAGTCAAAAGACAAGTGATAACTGGGAAAACTATGTCTAGCCCATATGATCTTCTAGGGACTAATATTTTCAATATTAAAACAATTGTATAGATAAAATCTTCAAACTATTTGATAAGAAAATGAGAAAATGACATGAACTAACAATGCACAGAAACACAAAACTCCAATGCTCAATATAAGAAAATGTTCAAACTCACTCACAATTAAAGAAATTTAACCTAATTTTTTTTTTTTTACATCTAAATGGTAAAAATTTAAAACATTGATATCACCTTATGCTGAAGAGAGCTATATTAAAACACTAGATACATCTTGGTGGAGGTTTAAATTGATGCTCTTTGTATAGCCTTTGGCAATATCTATAAAAATGTAAACCTACCTATCTTTTGACCTGACATTTGGACTTCTAGATATTTATTCTACAGAGGTATTCACCAATTTGGCAAAATAATGTATTAAGAGGTCCACTGTAACATTGTAGTAGCAAAACAAAACAGAACAAACCACACCAACAAAACAAAACAAAACCTAGAAATAATCTACATCCATAAAAATAAAGTGAGTAAATCACTATGCTGTGATTAAAATGAATGAAATAAATTTATTTGTAATGTATACTTAATGTCTTAGCTGCAGTGTTGTGTGAAAAAACCAAATTACACAACACTGCATATATATAATTCACCCCCATTTCTGCTTTTTTCTCTTAGAAATAGAAATTATTTATGAGCTTATATAGTTAAAGTAAAGCTAAATACCACTTCTTTTAGTTCATACAATATCCCTGATATTGGTGGTGGGATTGCAAGCTGGTGCAGCCACTCTAGGAAACAGTATGAAGCGTCCTCAAAAAGTTAAAAATAGAACTCTATGATCAAGCAATTGCACTACTAGGTATTACCCAAAGGATACAAAAATACTGATTTGAAGGGGCAAATGCACTCCGATGTTTATACACCCAAGAGGGTACCCTTCCCTCCAATGTTTGGGAGCCTCTAGTTGCCTCCAATTTATAATCTGAACTTTAAGGCCAACCAGTAATCTCTGCTCCCATTTTTCCAAATCTAACTCATCC
Organism: Mirounga leonina; assembly: GCF_011800145.1. Classification (NCBI taxonomy): domain Eukaryota; kingdom Metazoa; phylum Chordata; class Mammalia; order Carnivora; family Phocidae; genus Mirounga; species Mirounga leonina. Next base: position 94,026,257 of record NW_023270268.1, on the reverse strand, counting down.
AGCTACAAGGATACCTGGTTGAAGTCTCCTAACTGTCCTTTTTTTTTTTTTTTTTCTTTCTCTCTTTAATGTTGCCAGAGATAAATGAGAACACAATAGTACAAGCAAGTAGACTGAGTGAATTATTTATAATGGAAAACATAGGAGTGTTCTAGATCGATAAATGTTATAAAATGGAAAAGATGTCTAAACAACAGCTTATAAATAACTGCAGCTTTAAGGACCCAGGTATGTAGGTAAAAAATAAAATCTATCAATTCTATCGATATAGTAATCCTGCTGAGTTTTTCTATACAATTCAGTTAATTTCTAAAAGGCAAGTGTGTCAAAGGTGAAAGACTCCAAGAGGGAGAATACTTTCAAGCAACCCGTGCTGGCATCTTTCTCTAGTATTACCAAAAAAAAAAAAAAAAAAAAGAATCACGGTAAAACTGTAGGGGTCAGTTCATCCTGCTATGCCTAGGTCAATCCAAATGAGGGGAATGGAATAAAGGGGATTTGAACCATCCTTTATAGGATGCTACTTATTCTCATCTCTGTGCTGTATCTTTGCCATTTTCCTATTGGATCTTTCCAGGAGACATAAATTTGTCATAAACTGGTAGGTTCTGAAATACACAGGTTCTGAGATTTACCAATGTATTGCCTACTGGTCTGCATAAGTCACCTAACCCCTCAAACCTCAGTCCTCTCATAGGTAAACTGGAAAGCCCATGTCCTAGGTTTGTTGAAGGGAGTAAATGATAGAAGAATGTAAGATGCTTAGTGTGGTGTCTGACACATACTAAATGCTCAGAATATGCATTTTTTTATATTCTTTCCAACATGTTCCAATTTTTTAAAAGATAAATCTTTTAAAAAGAGCAAGGGGGGAGGGGTAGAGGGAGAGAGAGAGAGGGAGAGAGGGAGAGAAAGAGAATCTCAAGAAGACTTCCCACTGAGTGCGGAGCCTGATGCAGGGTTTGGTTCCAGGACCCAAGATCATGACCTGAGCTGAAATCAAGAGTCAGATGCTTAACTGACTGAGCCACCCAGACCCCTCTCCAATCATCTGTTTAAAAATCACTACCTATGGGGAGGCTGGGTAGCTCAGTCATTGAGCATCTGCCTTTGGCTCAGGTCATGATCCCAGGGTCCTGGGATCAAGCCCCGCATCGGGCTCCCTGCTTGGTGAGCCTGCTTCTCCCTCTCCCTCTGCCTGCCGCTCCCCCTGCCTGTGCTCTCTCTCTGTCAAATAAATAAATAAAATCTTTTTTTAAAAAAAAATGTTAACTTAAAAAAATAATAATAAAAAAAAGTCACTACCTAATACAGGGTTTGTCTGATGTATTTTATTACAACACCTAGCACTTATATCAACACCAAACCATGCCAACTGGTATAACCTTTGACTCTGTGTCCCTTTGTGCTGTTAGGATTCTGTTGGGTCCTGCTTATCTCCCATAATATTGTAAAGAACTACAGTATCCTGGCTGGGCACACTCTTCTCTTGGTCTCCTCTTACCAGTGTCTGGTAAATGCACACACAACAAATGCCCAATGAATGTTGTTGCTTTAGCTCTCTGACAGCTGGAGAGATGCAGCACTTCCAGGTTACAATATTTACTGCCTGCGTTGTTCAACTGAGTAACTAGTTGAGCAGCCATCCAAGGAAGAAAATAGCAGGCTGATCAGAACTTATGGTAACAGTTCCTGTGGGTCGATTTCAAGATTCACCTTCTCACTCGTGCGTTAGCTCTTTCTCTTTGGAGATACACTCTGTGGCTACATGTCAAAATTCCCTTTCAGTGTACCTGCTGCGCTACACATGGGTGCAGTAAGCCAGGAAGAAGTTGCTTACTTTCTCAACTTGATAAATATCATACAAGGAGTGTCATCTTTGCTAGGAGATGTATAACAAGACAGTCATAGGATGCTTGCTGGATAAATAAAGGTCTCGTTAGTTGGATGTTAGAGAAACTAATCTGTTTAGAACCATGGAGGTAAACAAAAGAAAAATCACTGAATTAGGCCCATACTTAATTTAATTTATACTCAGTTAATCCCAGTTAATAAAATAGTTGAAGTACTACTTTTCCTTAAGGAAAAAGTTCAAGCTGATTTTTTAAAGAACCCTGACTCCTTGTAAATTACCATGTCAAGGAAGTAAATGGAATCACAAAATTGGTACTGAAAACCACATCTATACTTTTCTGCTGCTGGTTTTTTGTTTGTTTGCATTGCTTTTCCTGTTGCAGGCTCCAGATTGTCTACATAGGAAGGGATTTCAAGAGGCCATCTGGTTAGAACTGAGGTTTTATCTTGCAGATTTCTGAGAACAAGTGCCTTGTTTGGGGATTTGGGGTGACCCGCCAGGAACATTCTGATGGAGAGCTCACTACCACTGTCATTTCCACCTGCTAGAGAAAGTGGGATGGACACAGACTTTCACATGAACAGCTTATAATTGTTACTCTAAATGGTCAAAGGGGCAGCAGATAATCCTTGAGTTGCTTTGGGTAAAAGTCCTTTACTATATAACTAAGTTTTCTCATCTATAAAACTGAATTAGACAAACTCAATTCTGATATCCTGCAATTCTTTTATTACTAAAATTTCATCAGTCTAACAACTGGTAAGATTTGATGGAACTAAATTGTCATACTGGAAACTCTTTCCAGCAAGAAGAATCTATAGCAAAGCCTATGTTGAGGGGTAAATGGCACATAGCCAGGCATCCAGCACAGTGGGGAAGAGCCTGGGTTAGTAGGCATAGCTCAGGGCTCCACGCTGAGCTCCACCACTCCACCTAGGGGTGTGCCCTTGGACAAGTCCCTCCACCCTGCTAAGCCTCAGTTCCATCATGTATAAAATAGAGACGACGATGCCTATCGCATGGGTTATTGGATCTGGCAAGTCATTAAGTAGTGAATTGCCATTATTAAGAAGCCAAGTGAAATACGTGCAAAGGCAACTGACGAAGGGAGAAATCCGTATTTTAGGGACCAGAACAGATCTCTCTGAATCAGCATATTTACATAGAACATTTCACCCAAGTATAAGCAGCTGCACATTTAGATTGCACCTCCTACTATGAAAGCATCCATTTAATACTTGGTAATTAGCAGCAAGGTTATTGCAGTAACATTCCTCTAGAAGGATCCTTCTCTCCTGCATTTCCGAAAAATAAATAAATAACTAAACTGTGTGTCTGATTAAAAACTCCTATCGCTTCACACAACAGACACCAGTTTGATTTCTCCTTTTAACTTCAGTGAGGTCACACTCCTGTGTTTGTGACATAGCAGCAGGTTGCCATGGAGATGATAGTTTTATCAGCAACTCTACTTTGCAGTGACTTCACAGCAAGGTTACCAAGAAGCAGATGGGCTGTGAAGGAGACAAACCTTGTCTAAACACAAATAGCATTGATAATTAATTAGCTGGAGCAGCAAGGGAAATTATGAAAATATGTGAAAGGTAAAAGGATTTCTATTTATTACAGATTTGATAGTTCTCTTCCTCTTGCCAGAGGAAAATCACATCTCTCCCCCTTGGGGAATATTGCATGGTCTACTGAATAAATGTGGCTCTAACTGGTTTGAGTATGCTGGGTTTCACTTTCTAGATCGCTTGATTTCTTGGTTAAAATAGCAGAATAAGTTCTCTTTTGTGACAGTCCAAAAAAGAGATTGGTAAGCGAAACAACTTCAGATTATTAAGATAATTAAAGGATCGCAGGAGCAACTTCTAAAGGCTTCTAAAGGCCCTACTTGAACCTACCTATCCCCTGTTCGAAAATGCCTCTTTTGTTGATAAAGGCCCTTGTATTAATTGGCTAGGGCTGTAATAACAAAACTACAGTCACACACAGACTGGGTGACTTCTTCACAGTTCTGGGGGATACAAGTTGAGGACAAAGGTCTGGTGTCTTATGGGGCCTCTCTCCTGAACTTGCAGCCGGTTGCCTTCTCCCTGTGTCTTCACATGGTCTTCCCTTTGTGCACACACATTCCTGGTGTCTCCTTGTGTTTCCTAACCTCCTTTTCTTAGAAGGATACCAGCCAGATTGGATTAGGACCCACCCTAATGGCCTCATTTTCACTTATTCACCTCTTTAAAGGCCCTCCTCCCATTATATAGTCACATTCCGAAGTACCTGGGGTTAAGGCTTCAAAGTAGAATTTGAGGGGGGACACAATTCAGCCCATACCGGTCCTACTTTATCATTTGGATAACACAAGTAGACAACACCATATACAAAGTCTTTCCCAACCAGATCCACACCTCTTTTACAGAATTGGCCTTCTGAAGTATTACCATAAGCAGCACACAGTGGAAGCATGCCAGATTACTAGAAGTTCCGCAAATACTCCATGCATCTAGATGCTCTACCTTTGCCACCTCTCTTCATCTTCCCTGGAAACCTCTGCTCAGCCTCTTTTCAGAGAACACCTCCTCCCTGACATATTTCCTGACTACTGGGCACTCTGGGAGAGTTAATAATCCTCTCCTCCTCTGTACTTTGCACATAACGTATTGGGAGTGCTTCACATCAATCTAACAGTATGCTGATGTGAGTGTACTTCTCCTAGGAAATGGTGAAAGCAGAGAAAGTGGTGAAAGGCAGGATTGTGTTCTTATTCATGCTTCTATCACCATATTTAAGTCAGTATACAAAGCTTTGAAATGTTTTCTGGATGTTTGGAAATAAAGCACTCAAAAGCTGGAAGGATGGGAGGGAAGGAGCGAGGGAGGGAGTGAGGTGGGGAGGAAAGAAGGAAGGAAGGAAGGAAGGAAGGAAGGAAGGAAGGAAGGAAGGAA